>NW_022196914.1:3263914-3294546 GCF_008632895.1 Mastomys coucha | reverse complement strand
TATATGGAAAAATACTGGGAATGTTTCTGTCAGGGTCTCTTTTGTGATTGTAACAATTCTGTCTTCAGAAAGCAAGCTTAGACAATGTGTAAACAAATGGAAGCAGCTGTGTGTTAATAAAGCTTTATTTATAAAAACAGATGCCAGGCTTGACTTAGCTCATGGGCTATAGTTCTCCAATCCTAATATTAGAGACAGGGAGTAATATGGGGAGAACAAAGCAGCTTTTCATTATAGTGATAGAATTGTGGACAAGTAACTTTAACTATCCCTTAATTTTGATCATTGAACATTGTTGTAGGAATGGTTTAGAGTGGACTTTACCATGGCTTTTCATGTTCCATCTGTCTAGAGACCGGATCTATAAAAATAGCACCTCCATTCTTCATTGTATTACATGAAACTCTACCATATAATCGTTCCTTTGCCAAGCATTGTTTATATTTATTAACTCTAAGTGGCAACCTCTCAACCCAGGACTAGTTTAGTGCATACATTGATAATAGAAAATTAAGTGTATATTCTACAGTTTTAAACACTAAACATTGGTTTAGCTATCACATTGACACTAAAAAATAGGCTTTATTTTTACCCCCACTTCATAGATACATAAAGTGATGTACAGGGAAAGTAAAAAACCTACACAGGCTATGCATTTCACAACTATATCTACTGCTGAGATGTGCAGAAAGAAAATACCAATACAGAAAGATTGTAAGCAATCCAAGCATGTTAGTGCATCATATCAGTGCTCAGAAATCTGAGTCAGGGTTTAAGATAAATTCGAGGTCAGCATGAATGAATTACATAGAGAGTTCAAGGCTGACCAGGAATAAATAGTGAGATTCCATCTCTGAACACTCAAACAGCAGTGAGAGAAAGAAAGAAATATGTCATAAACAACATTGGTCAAACTGACAAGACTTTTCAAAACTGTAACTGTAAGATTTATACAAGGATAAATGGGAATCCTGACTCCCAGAGCGCTGTTTCTGTGACTCATCAGTAGAATCATTTAGAGCTCTTACAAACCTTCAGAAGAGCTATGCACTTGGCACAGTGACATCAACCATAAAAATACCTAGTGGCCTGATAGGAGACCATCCAGGTTACATCAGGCTGAGAGGTGAGGTGGTGAAGCCTGAGTGGCAGGTGTGTGTGGGGGGGGTGGTCTTCTAGAAGGGCCACCTAGAGGGAGACACTAAAGTGGCGGGAGAGAGGAAGTTCCTATGAGAGTCCTTAGGACTTTGATCTGTCAAAGGTCACACAGAAGGAAAGACTGGAGCAGAAGGAGATGGGAGTTGCATAAGCAACATTTCTGGGAAGGCAGAGGGGATGTGATGATGCAGGGTGATGGAGAGAGACACACTGCTTTGGAGCTGGGCAGTGTTCACCGTGTTGAAGCAATTTAAGGGAGAGTTTGTTTTGGCTCTGATTTCATGGGTTCAGCCCATGATGGCAGGGACAGTCAGGTTGGTTTGGGCTTGCAACAGCTCTTCACATCTCACCCACCACCAGGAAACAGAAATGCTAGTGCTCGGCTCAAGTTCTCCATTTCCTACAGGATCCCAGGCAGGGACTGGTGCTATCCATAGTGACAAAGTCTTCCCATCTTGACTAACCTAATCTATGTGATCACTCATAGACTCATAGACTCATCTCCCAGACTCCAATCGACAATAATAAAGGATCTCCCAGGGGTTCTGAATCTCAAATTGACAATCACAGAGACCTAGGAGATCTGAATATGCTTTTACTACTGACAACTTAAGCAAACTTAGCTCCGAGTCCCTGCCTGTCTCACTGTTGAGAGGTCTTGAGGATGACTTGAGATAAGGAACCCAAACACTTCATGACACTTCGTGCATGGTGAAAGCCACACAGAGAGCAGCTATAAACAATAGCAACATCATAATAACCAGAAGTGATGATAGTGATGCCATTTTAGTGTGGACGGTATGGCAAAAGGTACCTCTGTGGAGTGTATTGCTTTCCCCCTACCATAAGGTCCAGGAATCATATGGAAGTTTAGGCTGCTATTTTCCCCAGAAGGTAGAATAAAACCATATTACCTACAGGGAGTGGGAGTGGATGTGTCTTGAAATCTGAGTAATATTCTAACCAAGGCCTTTTGTCTTTCAGTACCAGTTTCAGTTGAACCTGATACATTATTATTATTTCCTGAAGACAAACTTTTGGAAGAAGGCTCCAATATCACCATCTGTTTGATGTATGGGCACAATCTATACAATGTATCCTGTAACTTGCAAGAAGAGCCCATCCATGGAGAACAACTTGATTCACATGCATCATTATTAAAATTGAATAATGTAGCTTTCCTTAGCAATACAGGGACAAATATCAATTGTCAAGCCATGAATGGTACTAAAAACCCATTTGGTACTGTTCTCTTTGTCTCAAGTAAGTATTAGAGTAGTGGTTCTCAACCTTCCTAATGCTGTGACCATTTAATACCATTCCTCATATTGTAGTGACCTCCAACCATCAAATTATTTTCAATACTTCTTCACAACTGTAAGTTTTCTATTGCTATAAATCATAATGTAAATATCTGAAATGCAGGCTATCTGATATGCAACCCCTGTGGGTGTTATGACTCACAGGTTGAGAACCACTGTATTAGAGTGTTAGGTCTCCTTCCTTCTCATTTACCAGAAGGTAAGGAAACATGTTCAAATGTGGTTTTAGTTTACTTTGATTTCACAAGTTTTCCAAAAGGAGGCTTTGGAAATACTCCCAGGATATCCTATTTATCCATGATATTTGGTATCAGTTTTATTCCTAGAACCAGTAGTATTAAAGGAAAGAGATTTCTGTTTATGACCTGGACCACTGAAAAAATATTTTTGTTTGCCTCCACTCAACTGAACTGGACTCCTCTCTGAATCATGGAGGGAGGGGTGCTTCTGTCTGTCAGCCAACTACAGAAAGAGGGTGCACAGAGGTTCAAAGACTTACGATGACCTTATCTCCTGGCTAGGCCTATCCACTTGGTCATTTCTGTAAATGGCATAGTAATGATTTAGAGAATCCATGAGTATGAGAGGCTTCAGACCCCAGGCTTGTATTAGTTCACCAGCAGTGGCCAGTACTGTTCCTGACTGAGTGGCCTGTTTCAGAGGAGTGAGAACATGCTGACTTTTCTGTAGATCACAATATGCCTGTGCTATGTGGTCTTCTGTGTGTGCTTTCAAGTTTCCATCCATCATATACCTAGACCATAGGACAGAATCTAAAACATCTCTCACTATTGCTGTAAGGAGGTAATTTCAGGCCTGGATGCTTTCACCAGTTGAATCCCCTACTCTAGGCTCTGGGAACAGAAGCAACTCTACATTTTTGAGGAGCTTTGACATTCCCAGAACTCTCTGCTCCCTACTGTAGAAATGAACCAGTTCATAGTCTAGCTGACATACCTGGGATTTAATGGAAGTCACAGAATCAACATGGGACACCAACCCTCTTTCAGATAGACACAGTGCCAACCTCATACACAATATAGAGTATTTATCCCTAAGATATCCAAGAATAGAGAGAGACTAACACAAGGGGAGGATGCAGCTATTGATCTGTTGACTTCCATCTTTTGGTCCCTTCATTGTTTGGGGGACTGTGATTTCACACCCCAGGCAGAACTTTCTTTTTGACTTGTTCAATCAAAGAGGTTAATTAGGTCTTTCCTCTTTTCCTTTGTATGGACAGAAGTGCTCGAGGAACCCAAGAATTTTTCCTGTGAAACCCAAGACTTTAAGACTTTGGACTGTTCATGGGAACCTGGGGTAGATACAACTTTGGCTTGGTTTCAACGGAGTTTCCAAATCTACACTTTATGTGAATCGTGAGTCTTCTCTGATTACATCATCTACAGGGTCTTCCTTGTTTAATGGTCACGTGACAGGTGATTTTCTCTTAGATAAACAAACACCCTTAGAGAAAGCACACATACTCTTGGGTGTGCCTTCCCTTCTTCTGGGTACATCTTTTCCTCCTACCCTTTATAGTTAAGCCTATATTAGTGTGTCTTGGTTGTGTCTTTCCTTTTTGGTGGGCACATCTTTTCCTCCTACCCTTTGTAATTAAGCCCATATTAGCATGTCTTTAAAAAAATCTCCAACTCTATTCATAAAAAAAGACACACAGAGCAGAAGGAGAACTCTTCCTAGACATTTCAGAAAATGTGTGCAAATATTTTAGAACCACCTTCTGGGATCACAAGAAAATCTTTTTGTATCTTACAGGGGTATAGAACCTTCTACCTGATGTGCTTTGAAAGAACATGTACCATTACAATGAGAATAATAGACTGTGTATCTTTATATTAAAAGTCTTATCTGTTGATATGACTTTCCCAAATTTTTCTACATTTTTAAGAACATTCAACTAAATGAATTGATGGCAATAACACCCACAGGGAAATTTCATCACATGCAGAAATTCATTGAAACATTTTCATTATTGGTGTCCATTGGTGACAGATCAATGAATTCATGGATTTAACATCCCAAGGGATGAGGATACATCTGCTTTGATGGCAATGTTTAAACCTTGTCTTTGCTGTCTTGTTGATTTTTTTTTCCACTTTTTAAGGTTCTCCAAGAGATGTGAGGTTTTTAACTACATAAACTCCTATACCTGGCAAATCACTGAAGACTCACAGGAAACATATAACTTCACTCTCACAGCTGAAAACAAACTAAGGAAAAGAAGTGTCAACATCAATTTTAACCTGACCCATAGAGGTGAGACAGCAATGCCACAGCCCATGATGACCACTATCATACCATTATATACAATGCGACCCAGCAAATGTGCTGTAGATACTGGCCTAGTTTATAATCCAAGTGAAGCCAATATTTGTTCTTCTAGTTGCTTACCCTTACCCTCATGGATGCATGTGTTCTGAAGCACTTGTTTTGATCACATCTCAAGTATCAGTGAGCTCTCTAACAAACTTTAAAACGAGTGTTGAGGCACATACTTACTGCATGGCCTATCCCAGAACCTCTCTCTCTACTCTTCTACTCAGATTGCCGATTGCTTTCAGTTGTATGTAGGTATATGGATGTGTATTTTCATTTCCTGTTCATTTAAGGATCTGGAAAGTTTGGGCCTTATTGTATAACAAGCCATCTAAAGTAATCTAGTAATTACTTTTTATATGATATTAAATTGGCATGATGTGTTTACCCTGGAAACATTGCTGTAATCTCTTCTTTGTACTACTATGTAGCACTTCCTGTGAATGTACACTGTTTGTTCATTCACCTCTTTCAATGCCTTGCAAGTTGTAGCATGTTTTGCTTGAGGTAGAGTTTTAACTACATGTGCCTGTATACATATCCATATTATTTTAGTATGTACCTAAAATGGAATTGGCAAAGACATAGTCTTCCTGAATGCTTGCCTCTCAAATCATGTTGCAAAGTACTTTCCCAGTTACATGCTCACTCTGTGGGCTTACTTATTCTCCCTAAGGTTTTAGGATCACTTTTTATTTTTGCCAATTGAATTGAACATAAAACAGTATTTCTTGATGGTTACAAGTTTAAATATCTCCCTATATTGGAAACACAACCATTTTTTTCTTTTATGATGGGTCATATTATTTATTCATTCATTCCACTATGAGTTGTTACGGTTTTTCCATGGTGAGGGTGTGATTAATCACTCTTCTCTATAACAAACAACCCATCAGGCTTGTTTCAAGCCTTAGACCCACTTCCCACCTCTATTCCTTATGTGGGTGTTTGGCAGAGGGGGAATGACATGGACAGACATTGTGACTCTCATCACAGCATGTAGTTGGCATAAGGGTAGATGGGATTATACATGCCCAATTTTAATCAAAAGTTTGCCACCTACTGGCCAGACAGCAGCCACAGCACTCATTCTGTTTTTGGTTTGACAAAGCTGTCATTAAACCTTGCCAAGTAGGTTTTTAATCCTCCACATATAGCTGAAAAAGCTTAAGCATCATTGATGGGTAACTTGACCCTTCTGGTAAGTGAGACATCTGTTCATGGGGTAAATGGAGCCCATCTTAAATGCACAATTTCATTGAATAATTAAGCTCTGTTAAACCTGTTCTATTTCACTGGTAGAATTTGTATTTAACCAAGTAAGAACTGGTAGTTCATGCCATGGTGGCACATGTAAAGCTCTGGTTATCTGGTGCCTGGTCTGAGAATGGTGCTCATCAGCAAGCAAGGAAGTCCCAGTGTCAGGAAGTCCTAACCACTTGGGAAGCTGGGACAGATGAGCATGAGATTGAACCTATCCTAAAGAGTTCGAACAGGAGGTGAAGGTCAATACATGTGCTCCAAATCTGAGAGTTATATAAACCTGGTAGCAATTTTCTGTGGTCATACTTCATATTCAAGCACACTCGGGGTTTTAAACAGCTATGACTGCACTAGGCTAGCAGAGTCTAAAGGTTCTGAGGGTGAGAATGTGAGGGCTGGACCATGACTTATTGAATAGCTTGCAAGGCATCCTGTTACAGTTTAAAGACAGGGATGCTGTCAGTCACCTTGATGTAGAGAACCAAAATGACATAGAGGTGGTGTGTGTGTGTTGTTTAGAGAAAAACTTACTCATTCCTTACCTCCTTGTCATTTCTGGGTTAACTGGGGCAACCTACCATTTTTTCTTTCTGGGATATTCTTTTGGCTTTCAGCTCATATGGTCCTGGCATTTGGCATGGTATAACAAGTCTGCTGTTTGTTTTCATTCTCAGAAGAGCTTTGTGAATGGACAACTTGGATGTCACAAGGTGACAGGGTTGTTTGAAACATTTTTAAAAAAACTATGTTAAGTCCCATAGAAACAAGGCAATGTCCTGTTCACTCCCTAGGCAGGAGAGCATTCCTTGAGTAATCTATAACTCAGATGACAGACACAAATAGACATGGCCACTGTGTGGCTCAGTTTCAGCTGTGAGGGCAACAATGCTCAGACAGAGGCAATAATGTGTGCTAAAACTGGTCCATATTCCTCTGTCTAGAGTACAGCCAATAATAAAAGACCCTAAGCCAGAAGCATATAAGCAGACGAGTACCAGGGATCACTCTTCGTCCTTTAACCTTGAGGTCATCAGCTTTATTGTTTTTTTTTTTTTCTTCAGTCAACTAAGAAATGTGTTGTGGTCTCCATTATACAAAACCATAGAAAAGTCTGAGGTTTCTGAGTTTCCCATGTGATGTTTATAGCCCATAGCCATTCTCCATCTTTCCCAGCTGACTCCCAACCAGAGTCTCATTTCCCACACTGTACTTTCCGGTTCTAAAATGTTCAACTGGTTCTTTTTTTCTACCCCTCTCTTCCCATTATTATTTAGTTTACCCCTCATTCTGCACACTATTCTATGGGCAAATAGGTGGACATTTAGAGTGTAGTTTAATGCTATGTTCATCTCACAGAATTGTTCTCGGCCAGACTTGTGGTTCTACTCATGTGTTTCCTCCTTTTTGACAGACCATTAATCCCAGAGTAAAGGTGCTGGTTACCCCCACAGCATTCATACCGCTATTGCATCTAAAAGCATCTTACCACGCTGGTCATTACTACAGTTCACTGGGTTCACAGTTCGTAAGATTGCTGATGGACTTCCCGCCCTCCCACAGCAGTCTTTATAGCCCCTTCCAGAAAACTGACAGCAGGAAACCTTCTGGTCACTACTGACTTGATCTGTCCATGTCCTGTGACTAATGTGTGTTGTAGCTTCAGCAGTAAGGTCTTACCATCGAGTTCTAGTGGGCAGCATTTTAAGAGTCTCTGGGATGCCTCTAATCAGCAATTTAAGGGAATATGCTGGGATTTTTATTTGCCAATGTGTCACATCTGGAATGAGCATAGTCCCCTGTGTAGGGTACTCTTTTAAATAAAAAAATTATGTATATGATGCTTCTAAAATACTTGTTTTCTCTATGACGTTTCAAACATCCTTAGTGTCCGAATGCCCCCACCCCTCCTTGGCCATACCCAGCATCCCTCTTCTTATGTAACCCACCCTACATTAGTCACCCTTCTATTTTTCCTTTTACTAGCTTCAGTTCCTTTGCTGAGAGCTGTTTTCCCTCTATTCATCTCAACTGTGTGGCTTTTGCTCATGGACCTATTCTAAACTCTCCTGTGGCAGCTCTATCACGTGGATCATTTGGAGGCTGGCATTTGTTAATGACCTTTTCCCTTGACAGTTGGTGACATTATTATTGCATGTTTTGTATATTGGGTTATTTGGAGTTATTTCCTTGATATTGTGAATATTATTTTAGTTAGACTTCAGTTGTATTATGATCTTTCTCTATCAGTGGCCTTCTTTAAAGTTTGACTCTCTTCCACAACCTGACTGACTATATTTAATTTTAAGAACCTGTATGTAGTTACTTTTTGTGTTTTATTTCAGTGATTAATATACTTAGTGTTAATATATAGGGCAATTAGTGAATGAAAGAGCTCATATACTTGACACAATACATATTGTCTGCAATCCGAGTATGGTCTGCATTTTCCTAAACATAAGCAAAAAGCATTGGTGAATGAATAAATGGTGAAATGAATTGCCTATTTACTGAGCTCTGTTTTGGATCTGCTTGACTTCTCTTTTTGTTTCTTGTTCTTTTATTGACAGTTCATCCAAAGGCTCCCCAGGTCATCACCCTTAAAACTATAGGTGCTACAAAAGCCAACATGACTTGGAAGGTTCATTCCCGTGGAGACAACTACACACTTTTGTGTCAGGTTGAACTCCAATATGGAGGAGAAGTGATACATGTAAGAACATTTGTTCATTTTCTGTTTTAAAAATCTTTGATGTACCTAAGCAGAGAGAGGGCAGAATAAGGGTTTTTTTGTTTGTTTTGTTTTTTGTTTTTTGTTTTTTTTTTTCAGCTTGGGTGGCACACACTTGTAATTCTACCATTCAGACAGCTTACTTAGGAGATCACAAGTTTAAAGCTATTTTTAGCTATGTAACCAAAATTCAAACAAAAAAAAAATGCCTTATTTCAAACCAAGCATGCTGGTGCACACCTGTAATTGGAGAGGCAGAGGCAGGAGGATTACTACAAGTGGGAGGCCAGTCTGATGCACACAGTGAGTTCCAAGCTCTCCAGGGCTACATTGAAAGAGCTTGTCCCAAAACAAAAAGAACAACCCAACAATAAAATAAATCAGTCCAACAAGCCCTTACTTCAACATTTGTCCATAGTATGGATGATCTGTTGAAAGTGGGCCCTGCAATTGATCTATATTTGGCATGAAAACCAGCAAACAAACAAACAAACAAAACCTAAGAGAAAAGAAGTTTCCCTTGAAAGACCTGGACTTAATGCAAATTAGAGACTGCAGTATCTGATTTGCCCTTGCAACACAAATGCAACTGTAGTCTTTGTTTTTCCTTCACTTTCTTGACCCAGGAGCACAATGTTTCTGTCCGCACAAGTGCAAACTACCTCTTCAGTGATCTGGTGCCAGACACAGAGTACAAGGCTTGCGTGCGCTGTGCAAGTGCCAACCACTTCTGGAAATGGAGTGACTGGACCCAAGAAGAGTTCAGCACACCCGAGGCTGGTATGTGTGACTCCCCGGCACTGTTCTCATGGTGTAAGCCACAGGATATGGGCTGACTTTCTTTAGAGCTTTCATTTGTGCCTCTTAAATGCTGAGAGGAAAGTGTTAAGACAAAGTAGATGTCATACTTTAATTTTTTAATTAAACTAATAAAATTTATTTTAAAATATACAACTCAGTATTGACATTTTTTAAGTCATCAAAATAATTTATAAAAGTTAATGTTTCTTGAATACATATGATATCTTCTGAATCTAAAAGTAATATGCACTCAACCAGTTTTTAAAATGTATTTGGAACATTAAGCATGATAGAAGTATAAAAGAAAATCTCTTATGAAGTCCTCTATGAAAGGAAATTGTGGCAGGTTCCTGATTAGACAGAAACCATTCCATCTCCAAAGGAGAATATGCACCATAACTGTGGTTTCATAGAATGAGTTGGTTAGTGTTCCATCTGTTTTTATTTTATGGAATAGTTTGACGAGTATTGATATTGGGTCTTCTTTGAAGGTCTGATAGAATTCTAAACCCACCTTGGTCCTGGGCTCTTTTTGGTTGGTAGAATTTAATGGCTACTTCTATTTCTTTAGGGGTTATGGGGAAGTTTAGATAGCTTACCTGATCCTGGTTTAACTTAGGTATTTGGTATCTGTCTAGAAAATTGTCCATTTTATCCAGATTTTCCAGTTTTGTCAAACATAGGCTTTTGATGATTTTTTTTAAATTTCCTCCATTTCTGTTGTTATTTCTTCCTTTGCATTTCTGATTTTGTTAATTTGGATACTGTCTCTGTGCCCTCTGGTTAGTCTGGCTAAGGGTTTGTCTAGCTTGTTGATTTTCTCAAAGAACCTGCTCCCGGTTTTGTTGATTCTTTGTATAGTTCTTTTTGTTTCTACTTAGTTAATTTCAGCCCTGAGTTTGATTATTTCCTGCCGTCTACTCCTCTTGGGTGTAGTTGCTTCTTTTTGTTCTAGAGTGTTTGAGAGTGCTGTCAAGCTGGTAGTATATGCTCTCTCCAGTTTCCTCTGAGCTGAGTTTTCCTCTTAGTACTGGTTTCATAATGTCCCATAAGTTTGGGTATGTTGTGCCTTCATTTTCATTAAATTCTAAAAAGCCTTTAATCTCTTTCTTTGTTTCTTCCTTGATCAAGTTATCATTGAGTATGGTGTTGTTCAGCTTCCATGTGTATGTGAACTTTCTGTTGTTTTGTTGCTGTTGAAGATCAGCCTTAGTCTGTGGTGATCTGATAGGATGCATGGGATTATTTCAATCTTCTTGTATCTGTTGAGGCCTGTCTTGTGATCAATTATATGGTCACTTTTGGAGAGTACCATGAGGTATATTCTTTTGTTTTAGAATGAAATGTTCTATAGATATCTGTTAAATCCATTTGGTCTATGACTTCTGTTAGTTTAAATGTGTCTCTGTTTAGTTTGTGTTTCCAAGATCTGTCCATTGATGAGAATGGGGTGTTGAATTCTCTCACTATTATTGTGTGAGGTGCAACATGTGCTTTGAGCTTTAGTAAAATTTCTTTTATGAATAAGGGTGCCTTTGCATTTGGAGCATAGATGTTCAGAATTGAGAGTTCTTCTTGGCCAATTTTTCCTTTGATGGATATGAAGTATCCTTCCTTATCCTTTTTGATAACTTTTGGTTGAAAGTCAATTTTATTTGATATTAGAATGACTACTCCAGCTTGTTTCTTGGGACTATTTGCTTGGAAAACTGTTTTCCAACCTTGTACTCTGAGGGAGTGTTTGTCTTTGCACTGAGGTACGTTTCTTGTATGCAGCAAAATGCTGGATCCTGTTTATATATCCAGTCTGTTAGTCTATGTCTTTTTATTGGGAAATTGAGTACCTTGATGTTAAGAGATATTAAGGAATAGTGATTTTTGCTTCCTGTTATTTTTATGTCTGTGTGTCTATCTTCCTTTGGGTTTGTTAAAGGAAGATTACTTTCCTGCTTTTTTTAGGGTGTAGTTTCCCTCTTTGTGTTGGCATTTTCCATCTATTATCCTTTATAGGGCTTATATTGTGTAAATTTGGTTTTGTCATGGAATATATTGTTTTCTCTGTCTATGGTAAGTGAGCGTTTTGCTGGGTATAGTAGCCTGGGCTGGCATTAGTGTTCTCTTAGGGTCTGTATAACATCTGCCCAGGATCTTCTAGCTTTCATAGTCTCTGGTGAGAAGTCTGGTGTAATTCTGATAGGCCTGCCTTTATATGTTACTTGACCTTTTTCCTTTACTGTTTTTAAAATTCTTTCTTTGTTTAGTGTTTTGACTGTTATGTGATGGTAGGAATTCCTTTTCTGGTCCAATCTATTTGGAGTTCTGTAAGCCTCTTGTATGTTCATGGGCATCTCTTTCTTCAGGTAGGGAAGTTTTCTTCTATAATTTTGTTGAAGATATTTACAGGCCCTATAAGTTGGGAATCTTCACTCTCTTCTGTACCTATTATCCTTAGGTGTGGTCTTCTCATTGTGTCCTGGATTTCCTGGATGTTTTGGGTTAGGACCTTTTTGCATTTTGCATTTTCTTTGTTGTGTCAGTGTTTTCTATGGTATCTTCTGCACCTGAGATTCTCTCTTCTATCTCTTGTAGTCTGTTGGTGATGCTTGTATCTATGACTCCTCATCTCTTCCGTAGGTTTTCTATCCCCAGGGTTGTCTCCCTTTGTGATTTCTTTATTGCTTCTATGTCCATTTTTAGATCCTGGAAGGTTTTGTTTAATTTCTTCACCTGGTTAGTTGTGTTTTCCTGTAATTCTTTAAGGGATTTTTGTGTTTCCTCTTTAAGGGCTTCTAGCTGTTTACCTGTGTTCTCTTGTATTTCTTTAAGGGAGTTATTTGTGTCCTTCTTAAAGTCCCCTATCATCATGTGAGATGTGATTTTAAATCAGAGTCTTGCTTTTCTGGTGTCTTGGAGTATCCAGGGCTTGCTGTGGTAGCAGAACTGGTTTCTGATGATGCCAAGTAGCCTTCCTTGGTTCTGTGGCTTGTGTTCTTGCCCTTGCCTCTTGCCATCTGGTTATCTCTGGTGTTAGCTTATCTTTCTGTCTCTAACTGTATCTTATCCCTCCTGCAAGACTGTACATCAGTACACTTGGGAGACCAGTTCTCTCCAGGAGGAATTTGGGTATGGGAGCTGTGGTAAAGGGTCAGCTCCTCAGTGCAGATAGAAACTGGAAGGATCTTGTCCCCTGCTGTTCCTTGGTTCCTGTGTCCTGATGGCTCCAGGCAGATCACTTTTGGACCAGGAATTTGAGCAGAAGTGGTGGTCTTACCTGTGTTCACAGGTGGGTAGGCACTTCTGGGAGACTAGCTCTCTCCTGGCAGTATTTGGGTTTGGGAAGCTGTGGCATAGGACCAGCTCTGGGCACAGATCGGATGTCATACTTTAAAGTTGGACTTAATGCCTAATGAGCAAAGGCATTTGATAACCATGTTACTTCTAGTATATGTTTTTTAAGTAGTTTCCTTGCTATTTCTGGGAATATTGCTTTGGATTTAGGTATGGACCTTTAACTCAGGACTGAGGACAAAAGATAGAAAGCACTGGCTTCATTACACACAGCAGCAGACTGTCCTTGGGTATGTCATGGTCTTTGGGACAGTCACCTTTAGTAGTAAGTGGTTGTTCTCAGTGCTGGTACACCGGGGTCCTCTCCAATTGTCTTTGATAGATTTCTTCAGTCCTGAGCATGCATGAATATTCTCCAAAGAACTATATATGTCAAGAGATGAGATGGCCTGGTCCAGCTCTCAAGCCTTTCTAGTTCAAGATAAAATAATGGCTACTATCTATTTTCCAGATGAGACTACTGTGCTCAAGCACTGAAGGGACTTTCTGTGTTGTCCTGTTGGCAAATAGCAGAGTCATGATAAACAATAGAAGCTCATCTCTGATTCTTCACGATACTTCATGCTCCTTATTATGTATGGAGCAACTTTTCTCATACTCCTGGTATATATAGGAAACCACTGAGGCAGAGAGGCAAAGCGTGGGATTGCACTGGAGCTCACTCGTAGCAACCTGCCTCCTTCCTCTCTCTTGGTTGGTTATTACACCTTTGATATCATGCAGACTCAAGCTCTAGTTATGTTAATGGCAAAGGAAAGTTTGCATATGTATTTTTGTCCCTACTTGCTGCCTGTGTGCAGGAGGTGGAGCTTCCATGGCATTCTAGAAGTAACATTTTAAAGAAGAAAAATAATGGCAAATCCACTGGTCAAAATCTATACGTGAGATGGCCATGGTAGGGCTCAGCTACCCACTTCCACCCTGTGGTTCTGGCCATCTTGTGGGTATGCAGACTGTCCGAGACAGCTGTTGTGATAGTCATCTCAGCTGTTGAATTATTAGATGACTTTAGTTTTGATACTGTCAGCTTACTTTACACCTTTGCAATTTTTCTTCAGCTATAATGGAAGTGTGTAAAGAGAAAGTAGCCAAGGGGAAGGCTCCCTTTGAATTATAATCCAAAAAAATGTCTGCCTGCTTTGGATGATAAAAATGAGGGGAGAGTGGGAGACTCCTCAGTGGTTCAACATGGTTGCCACTGAGTCTGTCTTTGCTTTTCTTCAATTTCAAAGATGAGTTTTGTCCCTGGGACCACAAGGTAGAATAAAAGAATCAATTTCAGCATGTTTTCCTCTGTCCATGTGGGCATCAAGACACTAGCTCCTATATACATACAAATGCACAACTACACACAAACAAGTAATGAAATAAATCTTTTTTAAAGAAAGTGAGATAAATCTACTAACAGT
This sequence comes from Mastomys coucha, assembly GCF_008632895.1. Lineage (NCBI taxonomy): Eukaryota > Metazoa > Chordata > Mammalia > Rodentia > Muridae > Mastomys > Mastomys coucha. The sequence goes on along the minus strand of NW_022196914.1, from coordinate 3,280,177 downwards.
GAATCTATAGATGCATTGTCCTCTCACCTCCTTCTAAGGGCTGGAAAAATCTAGTGTTTAAGTGGATTTTATTTACATAAAATAACATGCATGGAGTTAAATGAGAGCACAGTAGATGCTGCACTGTATTTAAAATATATAGCAATACCAACTGGATGAAGCACTTGGGTTTTCTTGTTCTGTTTGTTTTTTGAGTAATGATTTACAGATCAGCACAAGCTTTGGAATGGAGTCTAATGCTGTACCTATTTCTCACGCTTTTGTTTAGCAAGTTAAAACCTGCTCCAATAAGACATATATGGTCACCTTGAAGTTTTGTGTGAAGCATCAGGAACTAAAAGAAACAATGAGCTGGTTATTGATGCAAGTCAACCATAGTTTTATAACACAGAGATCATATTTTGTGTGTTCTGTGCCCTCACGGCCCTTCATCTCATATCACATTAATCCCTTCTCAAAAACAAAAAGAACAGAACATAGAAAAAGGTGAAACAGTTCCATCTTGTTAAGTATCATACATGTGTGACAATTGATGCAACATGTCCATGTTATAAATAGATACATTTTTGAAGAATTTCCAGGCAAAGGTTGAAGTCCAGTGAGAGTAGCTGGAGTTTTTACTTCCCGGCTCGGCTGAGACTGGATTTCAGCACATTTACAGCCAACCATAGTGGGGTTTTGAGAATGTATTTGAGTATGCGTTGCATCCATAGGGCCTCACTGCAGTATGAAGCCACAACTGTGAGTCTCTGGCTAAAAGGATGCTGCCTGTGCTCTCAGCAGGTATCCCTCACCTTAGCAGAGGGAGCCTGCACTTCCTCTCTTGATGATTGTTCTGCTCTCCCATTCGTGTCAAAGTATGACCATAAAAGAATACAATGGAAAGTTTTGGCTCTATGTAGAACACACAGTATAACACAAGTACCAAGCAAAGTGAACTGCAAACTGAAACCCACATACCCATCTTAGTACACCTGCATCTACTTTTTAAAAGCAAAAGGTGACAATGAAAAGTATGTTTTTTAGAAGTTTAAAAGAAATCACATTGATATTATTATTTTTCCATCACAGAGGCATGCTTCTGAGCATTTTGTTGAATTTAGGCCCGAAAGTGACTATTAATTTCCTGAATAATATCATAGCTTACAATAATGAGTTTCAGTGGCTTTATTCTCCTTTCTGCACATTTTTTATTAGATGTTTCCTTTATTTACAATATCTCCTTTCCCAGGTTCCCCTCCAAATAAAATAAAAATAAAATAAAATAACTAAAACTAAAACAAACCCCTGTTCCCTCCCTCCTCCCCCTGACCACCACCCCACTCTCTCCTGCTTATTCCCCGACACTGGGACATAGAACCTTCACAGGGCCAAGGGCCTCTCCTCCCATTGATGACTGACTTGGCCATCCTCTGCTATACACACGCTGCTGAAGCCATGAGTCTCCATGTGTTCTCTTTGGTTGGAGTATTAGGCCCTGGGAGCTTTGAGGGTACTAATTAGTTCATATTGTTGTTTGTCCTAAAGGACTGCAAACCCTTCAGCTCCTTGGGTCCTTTCTCTAGCTCCTTCTTTGGGGACCCTGTACTCAGTCCAATGGATGGCTGTGAGCTTCTACTTCTGTATTAGTCGGGTACTGTCAGAGCCTCTCAGGAGACAGCTATATCAGGCTCCTGTCATCTAGCACTTGCTGGCATCCACAATAGTGTCTAGATTTGATGACTGAATATGGAAAGGATTCCTAGGTGGAGCAGTCTCTGCTCCATAGTTTGTCTCTACAACTCCTTCCATGGGTATTTTGTTCATCCTTTTAAGAAGGAATGACGTATCCACACTTTGGTCTTCCTTCTTCTTGAGTTTCTTGTGGTTTGTGGTTTGTACTTTGTGTATTCTGATCTTCTGGGCTAATATCCACTTATCAGAGAGTGCATACCATGTGTGTTCTTTTGTGATTGGGTTACCTCACTCAGGATGATGTTCTTCAGATCCATCCATTTCCCCAAGAATTACCAATCCTATACCTGATAGAGGGCTAATATCCAATATATACAAAGAACTCAAGAAGTTAGACTCCAGAGAAACAAATAGCCCTATTAAAAACTGGGGTACAGAACTAAACAAAGAATTCTCAACTGACGAATACCGAATGGCTGAGAAGCACCTAAAGAAATGTTCATCATCGTTAGTCATTAGGGAAATACAAACCAAAACAACCCTGAGATTCCACCTCACACCAGTCAGAATGGTTAGGATAAAAAACTCAGGTGACAGCAGATGCTGGAGAGGTTGTGGAGAAAGAAGAACACTCCTTCATTGCTGGTGGGACTGCAAGCTGGTACAACCACTCTGAAAATCAGTTTGGCGGTTCCTCAGGAAATTGGACATAGTACTACCATAGGACCCAGCTATACCACTCCTGGGCATATATCCAGAAGATGCTCCAACATGAAATAAGGAAACATGCTCCACTATGTTCATAGCAGCCTTATTTACAATATCCAGAAACTGGAAACAACCCAGATGTCCCTCAACACAGGAATGGATACAGAAAATGTGGTACATTTACACTATGGAGTCCTACTCAGCTATTAAGAACAATGAATTTATGAAATCCTTTCTGCACATTTTGAACAACTAGCTTTCTGAACCTCATTTTCCTTATTGGGAGAATAGAGTAAATAAGGATGCCTACATTACAGGAAAGCAAAGGAGGAAACATATATAAAATAGTTAGAACAGGCACGATATCCAATTATCCTTTTATATATTTTACCTACTGCTACATTAAATCTGCCCCCAAATAGCTTTAAAGGAAGTTACCCAGAGTAGTCTTGGGTAATAGAATGATTCAGCTGGCTAAAGGTTCAAGGACCTGGATTCAACTCCTAGCACTGAAAAAAAAAATACAGATAGATGACTGATTAATAGATGATAGATTAAAGGTAGATTAGATAGATAGATATACAATGATAGAGATAGATGGTAGGTAGGTAGATAGATAGATAGATAGATAGATAGATAGATAGACAGACAGAGATAGATATACAGTAGATAGGGAAGAGAGTGATTCTTCTTTCTAATATATCAATAGAGTAAGTACAGATTCAACACAAAGCAAAACTCAGTTCACATAAATGTGTGAACAAAAGGCAGAGAGGAAAGACTGGGACATGCCAGCAGGTTGCTTTCTGGGATTTTATTTCACTTTTCATTCTTCAGACAGTGATTTTGGAGCTTGCCCAAAGGCACAGGCCCAGAGCCAGAAGCTAGGGTATCAAAGTCCAATGAGCCAAGGCCGGCTGCATTGATTCATGTTTCTCCATAAGGTGGATTTTGGAAGCAGTACATAGTGCCATGATCTGGGGACTAGTCAGCTAGCCCCTGCTGTGCCATCAGATAGCTGACAGGAGCAGGAAACAGAAGGGCAAGGAAGTATTTCCAGGTTGTAACTCCAGTGAGAGGTCAGTAGAGGAAATCATGAAAGCCAGACAAGGCCCGTGGGCTTGCTGCCCCAAAGGCCTCGGTTAGTGTATCTCTATCTTAGCTTTGCACGTGACAATTATTGCTGTCTAGGGAAAAAAGGGGAAACTGACCTATGTCCTCTTAGAATTGTTCTGACCTCCTCCTCCAAAAAAAAAAATCATTAGTGGTCTCCAAGGGCTCAAGGGCTGATTGGTAGGTTTCGAGTTCAGTATTGTGTGCGGGGCCACTCTGATCTTTGTTTCTAAAGCATCTTAAGGCCCCTACTGTAAACTTACATTGACATATTCTTAATGTAATGTGGTATCATGTACAATGAATATAGACAGTGAAAGTATTAAAACCCACACTGTGAGTGCTGAGTGAGCAGTGTGATCCCACGGATAGAGGGTGAGAAGCTTGGTTAACAAGCCCCTGGGAGGACAGGTAATAACCATGGCTTGGAACAGTAGTTCTCAACCTGTGGGTTGTGCATTTCAGATATTTACATTATGACTCATAACTAGCAAAATTACAATTATGAAGTAACAACAAAATAATTTTATGGTTGTGGGGGGGCTCATCATGACATGAAGAGCTGTATTAAAAGGTTGAAGCATTAGGAAAATTGAGAACCTCTGACTTAGAAGAACATGGGAACTATGACCTTCTTTGCAGACAAAATGACCTTGGGACTTGTCTTTGGTTCAGCCCCTTCACAGGCTCTTGATGTGTGGAGACAAGTCTTGTCAGAGAATGGAAGACGTGCTGTGACCTTGTTCTGGAAGGTAAGACTTGTAGCTTCAGAAGGTCTGACTTGCTGCTTCTGGATAGCAGTGCGCTCCCCAGTTTACCAGGAGAAACCATGGTGTCAGTCTCACAGGGCTGGTTATTAGGGAGAAAGACCCACTCCATACCTGGTCCTAGAGCTTGGGCTATAATTTCCCTGAGCCCAGCTGATGGCTGATGGTTGATTCTGATTGTTAGGACCTTTTCTGAATGTTCTACTTAGGTCCACTGTAACTTTTGCAAGGCTCAAAACAAAGAAGTATGTCTAGAGTCACATACTCTACTTCTGATTTATGGAGAGGTAAATACAAAAGTTTCTAATCAAGCTATTAATCTATAATAGATCAACATTATCCTTCTGCCTGGCCCAATCCACTGCATGACAACCTGGAAGGCCAGCTTTGCATTCAGGGCTCTGAGATTTCTCTATGTCTCATGCCAAAGCATGGTATTAGGAGATTGTTGGCCCATTGTCACAGCTGTGCTAGCTTTTTTCTCCTCTCGAGATTGGCACAGTCTTCGGGTCTCCGCATATACAGGTGTGACTCTGCTAAGATGTCTGAGTTCTGTCTACCACCTGAGGGGGGACAGCTACCATTTAATCTGAGATCTAGGGGTGCACAGAGCAGGACATAGCCTGCTCCAGGAAGAGCAGACCACAGGAAGCACTGATGGATGTTGCCCTGGGACTGTGAGAGCCAGGACTTCTCTGCAACCATGAGCATCTTCTAGAAGAGAGAATGTGAACTAGTGGGGCAGAGGTCAGGGTAACAGAAGACCAGGTAAAAGAAGGCCAAGACACAGGGTCTTCTTACACGAACTTCTGGATGCTGGTTCCATTCCCGTGTCTTCTTTCAGCTGCCTTCTAAATCTTGTTTCCTCTGGGGCTAAGGAGTCTATATATTCCTCTTGACTTTTGACTCAGTTTCTGCTCTCTGGATATACTATACATTCTTAATATAATCTCTAAATTATTTTTGTCTCTGCTTTCTTCAGTTAGATTGCCATTCCTGATTCTAAGCTTGGTGTTGAAATGATTTCTCTATTTAATTTTATGAATGTGTTGATGGGTGTGTGTGTGCATATATGCATACACAAAGAGACATATGTTTGTTCTAATATGTTTATATGTGCACATGGGTGAATGTGGTAGGTAGTGTGTGTACGTATGTGTGTGCATATATTATGAGTGGATATGTTCTTATGTATATGTGGACTGGACAGCTAAGGGATGGAAGTAAATGAAAAAGTAATTTTAGAGTAAAGCCCATTTTGAAAGGATTATCATCTTTTTCAGCCACTATTAAAATCACAGGCCAATGGCAAAATCATATCCTATAATATAGTTGTAGAAAATGAAGCCAAACCAACTGAGTCAGAACACTACTCTGTTCGGCCACCAGCCCTTAGCACAAACCTGAGCCTTGACCTGCATCCTTACAAGATTCACATCACAGCCAACAACAGCGCGGGAGCATCTCCTGAGTCCTTGATGGTCCTTTCTAATGATTCTGGACATGGTGAGTCAGCATTGGTCAATTTGGATTCCATTCTTGTGGGAAATATTGATGATATTTCCAAGTAGTGACAGACAAATAAAGCCATAACTTGAGGCAACCACGTGTGGTTAGGCATTTCCTTCAGAGCTGAGTGTATCAGCAGGTTGCAATATGACAGTGTCTTCACAGTGATCCAGCACACTCTGTCCTTGCATTCTTCCACACACTCAAGGGATGATCTAAAATTCATGTGAGTGAATGTAATTTCACACCAATTATCCCTGAGAGTCAAGACAGTGCCTTAGAGACTTTGCCTTATGAGATGTGGCTCATATTTACTGTGTTGTAACCAATATTTGCCAAGTCTTATCACCTATAAAGAGTTTATGGAACAGCCATGCTGATGGAGCAGGTCTATATCCACAATACTCAGGTGGTTGAGGCAGGAGGATCATGAGTTTGAGGCCAGCCTGCCTCTGCTACATAGTGAGACTCCACTGAGAGAGAACAGTGGTAGGGGCTGAGGAGCCCATGAATATCATGGATATTGTAAGGAGAGCTGACGTACTCTTTCAGGAGACATTGTAATTTGGCCAAATTTGTAGAATAACAACAGATGATAACCTGATAATCTTACAGCCAACTCAGGATTTGGATAAAAAGGAAGTGATCTCACATCGAAAATGAATAGTGACATTAATGTCCACCTTGATTGAGCCATAGATAATCTGGGCGTAGTATAGCTTTAGTCTCATGCTATGAAACGCTGTATGTAACCAAAGACAAAAGGGAGTTGACCTGCTAAGGTCATTAATGTACCTTGCGATAATGCCATCCTACAGTTCTTGCTGTAAAGGTACCAGGGCCTTCTCAAGGGGCTAGGAAAGGTTGCATGGTTCCGTCCCAGGTCAGCTTATGGTTAAGCCAACTGAACCATATTAGAGGGTATTTCATTTTCCAAAAGACTGTCTTATGTGAAATCTGTTCTCTTGCTCTGGAGTAGGGCCACACTTTGACCTTGACACTGAAGATTTTTACCCATTTTCCACAAAATTTCACTGAGCATCCTGTTTTACCTAGAAGTTCTAATTACTAAGTTAATCATTGTGGGAAAGTAAGATGCTCCTCATCTTTCCAGGTCGTTGTTACACAGCAGGAGCACAGCCTAAGGCATAAAGTAAAAGTTGGTGAGATGCTTTCTTCAGTGTGCTGGTTCCCAGCTGAGGCTGACCCACACAGCTCCCTCCCCTTCCCCCATCCAAGAAAGAAATCTGCCTCACACCAAAACTGACATTTCCTCTTCACTTGCTCAGAGATGTCAGGAATGTGGACCCTCACTTTTCAAGAGCCCTGGAGACTCAGACTAGTGGGAACAAGGTTTCTTTCATGACTTTACAAACCTGAGTGTGAACTGGGAAGGGCCATTGATGGAGCATGGAAGACGGCTTTTGTCACTGTAACACACAGGTCTTCCCCCATCCTACTCCACTTTGGCTGAGCAATCGAGAATATTCAATCTCACAAGTCCTCCAGGATTTACCTTTCCCTCTGCCACATACTGTTGCTATTTCCCAAACAAAACCTGTGCTGGATTCATCGAGATGTTTTACATAATGTTTATTTAAAACGTATCAGTTGGATGGCCTAGCAGGAAAGCTTGGCTGCTAGTAGTTTGTGACGCTATGTTTTTAGTTTGGCTGGTGGCCGTGAGAGGTGTCCTTAGCAAGCTTCTCAGCAAGGTTCCTGTGTTTTCTGTTCATTTGTAGCTGCATCTAAGCTGGCTGGAGGCACTCTTGAAATTGAACCATTACAAATACATTATAAGTCAACCATGTACACTAGACATCCCAAACGTAGGCTCCTACTGCTTAGCAAGCTGCTGCTTTGAAGCTGGTTTGAAACATGATTTACAGAAGAGAGATAGTGAGGAACACCTGTACTCAATCCTCTATAGCACTTAGAGGGTCTTACCTGTGAGATACTGTGTTAGTCAACTTCCCATTGTTATGACAAAGTACTGGAGGGACCCAAATTATAAGAAGGTAGAGTTTGCTCTGATTCATAGTTGGAGAGACTGATATTGTGGCTGGTTAGTTTGTTGCTTTGGGGGCTGTGGGGAGTCCACTATGTGTGGGGAATATCACTATGCATAGCTTGTGGAAGAACAAAAGCTACTTACCTCGTGGTGCTTAGGAAGCCAAGAGAGGACAGCGCCAGGGTCCCAATGTCTTCTTTCATAGTATGCCCAGTAATCTAATGCCAATCTTCCAGTGTCAACATCTGAAATGTTTCACTGCTTCCAAAGAGTGCCACAATCTGGGAATCAAGGCTTTGGATACAGAAGCCCTTGAGAGACATTTTAAAGCAAAATCATAAACAAACATTGCAGGTGGTGGTCTCTTTCCTTCCTTGGAACACATACAAAAAAATACACAATGAACTGATGAGAATTATTATTATATTTGTTTCTGTGCAGAAGAGGTCCAGGAAAAAACAATTAAAGGTATAAAGGATGCATTCAATATTTCTTGGGAGCCTGTATCTGGAGAGACGATAGGCTATGTTGTGGACTGGTGTGCACACACTCAGGACCAACACTGTGATTTGCAGTGGAAGAAGCTCGGTCCCAATACCACAAGTACCGTCATCACCTCAGGTGAGAGTTCTCAGCACTCCTCCTTGCATACCTCCCTTGTAGGAAGTTCAACATAGACTTCAGTACTGGTCTGCAGATACTTTGTGCTAGGCTAGGTGAACGATTTTGAAGTGACAAGTCCAGCGTGGTTGCTTGGAGATCAGACTTTCTGGGAGTGGATTCTGACCTTTGGACTTAAAATCTACGGCAGCAGAGTATGGAAATGTTGGCCCATAGTGCAGATTTTAATAAATGTCTCCTCTCAATTAGAGGGACACCAGAACCCTTTGCAGAAAGCTTTCGCAGATGCAGAGAACAGCACACACTTGGGACATTCAGGGTATAGAGTTGATGGAAGCAGAATCAGCTTTCAGTTTCAATGAACTTTTAGGCGGGAACTCTCCCCTTCTGCCAATGAATCTACAACTTGACGATGCCCGCTCTCTTAGAGAGGTCAAAGGGGCTCAAGGATGTGGCTTAAGTAGGAAGCATAGGCGGAAGGACTGATGTGGGAGTCATCTAGATCCAGAAAATGATGGAGACCCCTGAAGGATTCAGGGGCCTGAGAACACAAACTAGGAAGCCTGACAGCATAGATGAGGTAGGCTGAGGATCCTGGCTCCAGAGCACATGGCAGTCTCTGTTGACTGGAGACAGCACTATGTTCGCAACATGGAAAGTTCTAAGGCTGAGTGGAAGGAGGGACACACTAGAGGAAAGAGTGGAAAGATCTTGAGAAATGACTAGGGGATGCTTACTCACCATCCATCCCTTCCTGCTCAGCTCAAATGATGTCACCAGAACTTCTTAAAAAACCTTTGACTTCTCTTCTCTAGATGATTTTAAACCAGGGGTCCGTTACAACTTCAGAATATTTGAAAGATCTGTGGAACAGAATGTTCGGTTAGTAGGGAAACAAAAAGGATATACCCAGGAACTGGGTAAGTAGAAGGCATACTCATGAAGAGTAGTGCTGGACCATAGTTTTGTGTTTAGAAAGATTTCAGTCCCATATTTAATTTTATGGTTCCATTTATTTTTTAAAAAAATGACATTATGTTTTTAAAATCATATAAATGAAATATCTTCATCCTAGGAGATGTATAAACCATTATACAAAAGAGGATGAAATCATTGCTACTTTTAACACCCAAAGGGTGATATCGTTAGTCTTATTGTACAGATAATATTCATTTCTCTATAGTGATATACTCATAAATAAAAATGGGATGCTCAACAAAGTTCTTTAACTTCTTTCTTGATTAATGCCACAAAAATATTTTAATCACTGTGCTACTTCTGTGATGGGAAGGAACTCCTGTGCATCTGCCAAGCCCCATATTGCTGGACAATTTAGAATGACTGCAATGATTTTCATTTAGAAACTGTAAAATATATCTTCAAGTATCTTGTAGATCCAAGCTGAAAACCTCTCATTTGCTGTCCACTCTCTTGTGGCTGATCTGAATTGCTTTCACTTTAGCTAAGTCTTAGTCTCTATCCATAATCATGTGTGTGTGTGTGTGTGTGTGTGTGTGTGTGTGTGTGTGTGTGCAGGTGCATGTGAAAGGCCAGAGAAAGTCACTATCATTCATCAGGTAACACATACCATGCTTTTTGAGTCTGTCTCTAACAGACCTGGGGCTCACCAAGTAGGCTATGCTGGCTGGCCAGCGAGCCCCAGAAATCTCTCCGTCTTCCACTACACACACACACACACACACACACACACACACACACACTGGCCTTTCAAGCAAACACCACCGCTCTCAGCTTTTTGCATGTGTTCTGAAGAACAAACTCAGGTTCTCATGCTTAAAAGGCAAGTACTTTACCATGTGAGCTATCACCTATGCCTACCATGATGGTGTTTGATTGACTCCTAGACATATAATCCTTGGGTCAAACTATTTCAGCTTCAACAATAAGCTCCTCAGTTCTTTTAGAATTGTCATGAAATTGTCTCCTGTAAACATTTACCCTTTCCCCAGTACCAGAATGGGATGCTAGCTCTTCCCACTGGAATGCTTGGCATTAGGGTCTCTGGACTCTGAGAGTGGGCTCCTGGTTGTCTTACCAACCAGACCAATTCTAAGATTCTTCCTTTGGGGGAGCCAATCCAGTATTCATGGTGGGCAGAGACGAAAGGAAGGGGTATGTCATTTTTGAATGTGTCTCTGTGTGCAGACACTATGCCCAAATATGTATGTGCATGTGTATATGTGTATATGTGTGTGTGTTTGTGTGTGTGTGTGTGTGTGTGAGAGAGAGAGAGAGAGAGAGAGAGAGAGAGAGAGAGAGAGAGAGAGAGAGAGAGAGAGAGAGAGAGAGAAGGGGTTGGGCAGGAGAGGATTTACTGGGTATATTTCCAGAGTGTCTGATAACACACATTGCCTTGTTCTTGGAACTGAATTTTCCAAATCCCCTCTCACATCTTTAAACATACTTTGCCTTTTCTGTGCCTTCCTCTTCATGTCTGTAGATTCTCTGGTTCAGACAGTACTCTTGAGACTTTAAGGCCAGGACCAAGCCTAAAACAGACCTTTTATTTTTCAAGTTTCCACTTTGGACTTTTCCACAAATTACTTAATCTCTCTATGTACTTGTGTCTTCATTTATGAATAGTTTAAACAAGATGGTTGCTCAGCTCCTTCCCAGCACTCAGAATTGTGTCTTGGTACACAATATCCATGGAAAAAGATAAAACCTCTTAACTTGACAGGAGTTCAACAACCCAGGCTGCCTGTGGTCTGTGTTTATTTAGTTTGCATAAATGACCATTCCCATATCATGACTTGTTCTTGCCCCATCTTCCTTTCCTAGCTCCTACAGTGAATCCAAAAGTGAAGATTCCTATCTTGACCCCTAACTCCTTCGTTCTAAGCTGGCTGGATTACAGCAGTGACTTTCAGTCTGGTTTTATAAAAGGGTACCACGTGTATGTGAAATCCAAGGAGATGCAGTGCAACCAAAACTGGGAAAGGACCCTTCTTTCAGGTGATGCTCACTCTCTTGGTTGTTCACTTAGACTCAAAAGATCTAAAGATCTCACATTTTGGGAGCCATGAAAGTGAGGCTGAGTCGGTTGCAGAGTTAGGAAAAAAAAAGCTTAGAAAGGCCCCTGATGTGACATAGCTAGGCTGGGGACCAGGCTGATGCTCTTCCCATCCCATTTTACAATCAATAGCGAAACAACAAGGGCTGTGAGTGGAGGGGAAAAGAATTTTAATTCAGTTAAAAAATGATGTGGGGCTGACCATCAGCCCCTAAAGAAATCCTTCCATTTTGAAACCCTGCTTGCAGCCAGGCAGTCGTGGCACACACCTTTAATCCCAGCACTTGGGAGGCAGAGGAGGGAAGATTTCTGGGTTCGAGGCCAGCCTGGTCTCGACATCCAGGGCTACACAGAGGAACCTTGTCTCAAAAAACAAAACAAAAACAAACAAACAAAAAGGGAACCCTGCTTGCTTTCCAAGCCTCTCTTTTTTTTTTTCTTTTCTTTTGGTTTTTGGAGACAGGGTTCCTGGCTGTCCTGGAACTCACTCTGTAGACCAAGCTGGCCTCGAACTCAGAAATCCGCCTGCCTCTGCCTCCCAAGAGCTAGGATTAAAGGCTGCGCTACCACCGCCCGGCTTTTCCAAGCCTCTCTTAAAACAAAGAACAAAAACACTTCATCAAAAGGTATTAGATTTACTCATATGTTTGTGGTACTGAGGACCAAATGCACGGCCTTCTACATACTATGAGTGAGAAATCTGTAAGCCCCATTTCTGACAGCAGCTTATGTTCCCTGTGTATGCCTATTATGTCTGACAGAACTCTCTACCTGTATTATTGCCACTACCTGCTTAGAGGATATTTTGTTGATTGTGGCACACCTTGAAAATTGTGAGATTATTATTTGATTTGAGGTTGGCTCACGGATCCTGATGGTACCGAGAGAGCTAAGGTATCAATGCCTGGCTCTTGCACAAGGTCTCTGCCACACTCTTTTCTTTCCTTCTTCCTAAGTCAGGGTGCATCCCAGGCTGGCTTGAACTCACTATGTAACTGAAGATGACCTTGGGCTTCTGCAGTCTCCACTGGGATGATAGGCATGTGCCATCATGTCCGGTATGTGCCATGTTGAGAATTAAGCCCATGGTTTGTGCATGCCAGGCGAGCACTCTAGTAACTGACCACAAGCAAGGTTCCGCCATGTCCTGAATATTATTTTCTTGACAATATTGCTTTTCAATCACAGATGATAATTCAGTGCTCTGTAAATATGACATCAGTGACTCAGAGACAAAGACACTCACCGTGGAAAACCTTCGGCCAGAGTCCCTCTATGAGTTTTTCGTCACTCCGTATACCAGTGCTGGCCCGGGACCCAATGAAACGTACACAAAGGTCACAACTCCAGATGCACGCTGTGAGTTTCTACAGAGCACATATTTCCCTCAAGGTTGAGTTCCTATGCCTTCTCCAGATCTGGACATTTCAATAAGTTCTTCTCTCTTTCCCCTGCCTCCATTCCTTTTAATCCATTCCATAAATGTTATTCAGAATCCCGTTCCAGACCCCAGGTCAAATTGGCAGTTACCTGACCCATTATGGTCTAGAAACTTCTTCTCATCCTTCTCACTGACACTGGATGCCTGTCTCGGGGAGTCAGTCTCAGGGTGACTTGAAAGTCACAGCATATTTTAGAATTGACATCAGAAAAGCTCCAGGCTTCTCACTCCAGCAGGTCCTGGATGATGGTGGGTAGCCTTCTGCCTCAGCCTTCCTTCTGGCTGGCTTTTCTGCGCTGACTGGCAACTTTTGGCTCTGCTAGGACTTCTGAGAATAGTTAGAGATTAGTAATGTACACTAGATCAGGCCATGAATACTGGGTCAGCTCCCCCAAAGGAAGAATCTTAGAGTTGGTCTGATTGGTAAGACAACCAGGAGCCCACTCTCAGAGTCCAGAGACCCTAATGTCAAGCATTCCAGTGGGAAGAGCTAGCATCCCATTCTGGTTCTGGGGCAGAGGTAAATGTTTACAGGAGACAATTTCATGACAATTCTAAAAGAACTGAGGAGCTTATTATTGAAGCTGAAACATTTCGACCCAAAAATTGTATGTCTAGGAGTCAATCAAACACCATCATGGTAGGCATAGGTGATAGCTCACATGGTAAAGTACTTGCCTTTTAAGCATGAGAACCTGAGTTTGTTCTTCAGAACACATGCAAAAAGCTGAGAGCAGTGGTGTTTGCTTGAAAGACCAGTGTGTGTGTGTAGGGGAAGATGGAGAGATTTCTGGGGCTTGCTGGCCAGTCAGCATAGCCTACTTGGTGAGCCCCAGGTCTGTTAGAGACAGACTCAAAAAGCATGGTATGTGTTACCTGATGAATGATAGTGACTTTCTCTGGCCTTTCACATGCACCTGCACCTGCACACACACACACACACACACACACACACACACATACACGATTGTAGATCACAGAAAGTAATTTAGACTGGGCACAAGAGAGTGGACAGCAAAAAGATGGGCTTTGGGTTTCCAACAGGAGCTCTGACAGCCACTGACAAAAAGGCAGGGAAAGAATGTAATCCAGATGGAGGATGCAGGGGAGAAAATCTTGGGACGCTTTCTCCTTAAAGAAGCACACGCCAATATTCTTGAGTGTCTTGCACTTCCTTTCTGAACACTTTTTTTTTTAATCCTCATGCTTAAAATCTATAATACATTGGATAGGCTTCAGTTCTGCTTAAACTGGCTCATCCTGAAATTCAGTTCTTTTCTGATGTGAAACTGTTGTGCCATAAATGCTTGTGAACCCCAAAAGACCACGAAGGAACGGAATCTGATTCAATTGCATTAGGGTCTCTGTATTCAAATTGGAGTTTGGGCTCCCGGACAACCCTGACTCAGCAGGAAGGTGGAGCCCTGAGCCTAGTTTTAGGCAAGCATTGATAGAGGAAAGAAGGGGTATCTTGCTTGGTACACATCTGGTTGTGGCGGGGGGGGGGCTTTGTGGCCCTTAACATAGTTGGCTGGTGCTGGGAGCCAAACCATGAGCTTAACTTCTGCTTTCCTCCTGATTAGTGGTTGTTAGGAAGTGAAGTGTCAGGAGCTGGCTTGTAACCTGGGGTGCAGATTTGTTGGGGAGGGGGTAACCTGGAAACTGGTGCTGGGTACAGGCCTGTTAGTTTACTTGATTTCAACCTCCAAGGTCAGGTCCTCCAAGATGGAATTTGAACCCAAAAGATTTGGTCTCTCAAAATCAAGATCCAGCCTTGAGCGGTCCCTAAAAGATTGAGGGACGTCTTGGTGAAAACCCTACTGGGCCCTTTCTCCATGTGCCCCAGCCGGCACTAGGATTCAGAGCATTTTGCAAGTGTGTTGAGGGTGATGGTGGCTTCCATTAAAGAATTCACAGGAGGACCAGGCTGAAGAACCTGGGAGACACTCCTTTTTGAAAAAGCAGTAGGTTCACCCTGCAGGTTCCCAGCTTCCTCCATGCAGCCTCCATTTACTGAAATCTGAGCCGTCAGGACGGCACAGACACACCAGTTAGGGGGCTTGTTCTGGAGTGCTGTAGCTGGTGTCACAGATGCATACGGCTGCAACAGCAGATTTAGTGACGACTGAAACACTGTTTGATGCCTCTGAGCCTATGTCCAGAACTAGAGTCACATCAAGATTTGAGTCACTGGTTTCCATTATTTGAGTATTCTTGCTACTTTGAAGTAATTTCATTGGATGAAGAGTATTTTGTTTGTTTTTGTTTTGTTTTGTTTTGTTTTTGGTTGTTGTTTTTCACTTTTTTTTTGAGATGGGGTGCCATGTAGCCCAGGCTACATAACTGAGGATGAACTCGAACTCACAATCCTCCTGCTTCCATCTTCTCAGTGCTGGAACTACAGGCATGCATTACCATGACCAACTCTTAGAGTGAGTTTTAAACTTATTTCTGTATTTTTTTCTTCCACATTTTGACTTTGTTTTTATGAGTATGCACATACATAGACACAAAAGTAAAATTTCATATTTGCAAGATTTCATTAACCTTGCGGTAAACCTCATAACTTGTAAAAAGCAGTACTATACTGGGCATACTCTTTTCATGGTGGGTGAAAGAAGAGAATGACTATACAAGCATATTTGAAGCCTCTCCTTAGACCACAATTATGACCATTTTAAAAGACTCATAGTGAGTCTTGGATAAATACATGTAGTTGAGAATCAGTAAATATGGAAAATTTGTCACCCCATAACCTTTTCTTCCTTTAAGGAGGCCAAGGCATATGTGAAAATGATTCCTTTCTCTTTTCTTCTTTAGCCCACATGCTGCTACAGATCATACTGCCCATGACTGTTGGCATCTTGCTCAGCATCATTGTCTGTTACTGGAAAAGCCAGTGGTAAGTGGAGAGGAAGCCTTCAGTCAAGAGTTAGGAGCAGACCGTAAGACCGAAGTGATATGGAATAATATGGGGAAAGAATGAGGGGAAGAGCAAAGATACGTAGGTGAGCATATGCAATCTAGTTGACAAGTTTGCCTTCTGGGTCACTAGATGGGGAGAAGAAGACCCATGTCTGAGGATACTTGAGAGCACTTACTCTTACTGGCCCCACTGAATTCTTCATCGGTCTTGGTTTTGCCATTCTTCTAGGGTGAAGGAGAAGTGCTATCCTGACATTCCCAATCCATACAAGAGCAGTATCCTGTCACTCATAAAATCCAAGGTAAATGTGGGGATGTTATATGTGTACTATGCCCATGAAGGACTAATCCAGCCAGGCATGATGGCTCATGCCTGCGGTCCCTACCAATGTGAGCCTGAGTCCAGTCTGGTCTATATAGTTAGTTCTAAGGCTATGTAGTGAGACTCTCTTTCAAAAAA
>NW_022196914.1:3243679-3263874 GCF_008632895.1 Mastomys coucha | reverse complement strand
AGCGTGTGTGTGTGTGTGTGTGTGTGTGTGTGTGTGTGTGTGTGTGTGACAGAAAAGAACTCATCTTGGTTTGGGGCTTTATTGACCAAGCTTTTTTATACCTCTTGAGGAAAAGATAATAAATTAGAAGCACAAACACTGAGGCAAGGCAGACTGGACTAGGGTACAGCTCAGAGGCAGAATGGCCTTGCCTAGCGGAAGTGAAGCCCTGGTTTTGATCGATCCAGGCATAGATCAAACAAATGTGATTGCATCTCACTCACTGAGGGCTACCAGAAAAGTTAGTGGTGAGAGAGGAAGGCTTCATCCAACTGGGAGTCGGACATAAATTCCTAAGACAGAAATGACTTGTTCTGTCCCCGGTGAGTCATCTGCCTTTTGTCACAACCTTCAAGTTAACATGTGGCCAGGAAGGAATGGGAAACTCTCAGTGCACACGGTACACACAATACACTTGGATACTCCCTCTTGTGCATTTATCTTACATATGTTTGATTCCTTTGCAGAAGAATCCTCACTTAATAATGAATGTCAAAGACTGCATTCCAGATGTCCTTGAAGTTATAAACAAAGCAGAAGGCAGCAAGCCACAGTGTGTAGGCTCTGGGAAACTTCACACTGAAGATATCCCCAGCAAGCCTCCATCTGTGCCAATAGAAAAGGATTCCTCTGGCCCTGTGCCCTGCGTCTTCTTTGAGAATTTTACTTATGATCAGTCAGCTTTTGATTCTGGTTCCCGTGGCCTCATTCCAGGACCCCTAACAGACACAGCACACCAACTTGGACTATTGGCCCCACCTAACAAGTTACAGAATGTATTAGAAAGCAACTACATGAAGTCCCTGGTCGAAAGTCCGACTGAAGAAACTAGCTTGATTTATGTGTCCCAGCTGGCTTCACCCATGTGTGGAGAGAAGGACAGGCTTGCTATGAATCCACCCATGCCAGTGCATGGCTCAGAGTATAAAAAGCAAATGGCAGTTCCAGGGAGCCTCACATCACCTTCTCTGAAGGAGAATAACAACTTGACCTCAATGATCCTCTTAGGCCAAGGCGAACAGTAAGGACTAAGCAGCACCAATGCACTCCACACACTACAGGCACTTTGGGGGATGTAGCTGGGGGGTACCATGCTAACACCACATGCCCTGGCCTTTGGTTCCAGGGGGCTGAGGCAGGGGCTCATTATCTCCAGTACTGATTTATCAACGATCACTACAGACTGACAGATTGAAGACCAGAACTATACAATACGGTATCCACCCTGCAGGCTTCCTTAGAAATGGCAGGATCCCGGAGCATGCTGACCTTGCTATTATTTGATGCAGGTTCACTCTTATTGAGATAGCCCTGAGCTTGCCATAGGGTATAGTCATTTCACAGAGCCTACCTCCTCAAAAGTGCACGAAGGTGTGGTCTCAGGATTTTGGTTTGCAGTGAGAAAACATCTTCATGTAAACTTAACCTCATGCTTAATAGTTTATGGGTAAATAAAACAAGTGGGTCAGATGTTTTGATGAATGCCACAAGAGACTGGTTACTTTTAGTGTGTAGATTTATTATACTTAATAGAAAGGTTACACACTAGATTTTGGCCATACCTTGAAATGAGAACTTGCAATGATAAAGTAAAAAGAACTGTCTTCATGTCTACACTGAAACTAACCAATCAGATGTGCGAATGGACAGGAGACTCTTCACAGGTCTCCTGCTGACTAGCTTACTGCAGTAAAACAGGATTGCAGTGAGCTCGAGACTTGCTGTCCATGTGACTGCACCCTGTTCAATAGACTCCAATCTTCCTCTTTAGTTTTTACTACCTCAGAACAGAAAAAAAAAAAAAAGGACATTTCATTGAGTGATGCCTTTTACATATAATAAACTCCACCCCCTGGTCCCCAAGCTGTATCTAAATGACCTATTTCATGAGCTAATCTCTGCTCTTTACACTCTTGGTTGTCTGGTGCAAGAGAAGTCTCTCTCACATTCCTGTTGTGCTAAAATATTATAGCCCCAGTACTGGGTATGGTTTAGCTAGAACTTTAAACTGTAGAAGTCAGTTGTGTTGGACCTAAAGCATGTCTTTTGACAAAATACACTTGGTTCTAACTGTGGGTTCCACATCAAGATTCAACCAAGCTCAGAAAGAAGATATTCAGAAAAAAAAATTGTCTGTACTAAATTCATAAATTTTTCTTGTTATTCCTTAAATAAGGTATTAACAATTTATATAGCACTTACACACATCAGGTATTAGGCCACAGCATGGAGGAATACTCACTGTATACAATGCTATTTTTAGGTTAAGGCCTGAACTTCTGCTGATTTCAGTAACAGCACAGCTCCTGCAATCAAGTCCTGGAAAGTACCCTAAAGGAATGACTCTATGTAACAGCTGAACACATATGTTGGTTCCTTCCTCTTAATGCTTGTCACATTGCAGAAAAAGGTAGAGAGGTGTTCCTTGTGTGGTTAGCTAAGTGTAGTAGCAATGATGACTTTGTGCATATGTGTGGCTGTTAAATGCATGTGCTATGGCATGTGGCTATAGAACATAATAACAGCAAGCACAAATGTTCTACACAAGCTGTCCAATCTTCTCTTTATAGAATATCAAGCCTTTGCTAGAAAACATGGCTACAGCCTAACCTAGGACCAGGCAGTATCTTGAATAGTTGAGGTGGAGAAGACTGCTCAGTATTGCAAATACCCTGTTTACGTTTTCCTGTCAATGGATTTCTCAGTGGAAACTTGCACCCAGAAATGTTAATGACATTGATTTGTGATACTTCTTTCATTTCAATTTTGTTTAAAAAATAATCCACAAAACATTATTTTTGTTGTTTCAATAAAGTCCAAATTAAAACATTTCACGATCGCATAGTTTTAATTTCCTTTACAGAGTAAAAACTTAACAGTTATTGAGTATAGCCAATAAAAAAAAAAAAACAAAAAAAAAAACCCCATCACTTCACAAACTTAACAAAAATGTAAATTGACCCCTTCGACCTAAAAAGCATCTGTTCAGCACACATCTGTGTTCAGAAGCACACCACACTCCCTCCTTCCTTCCTATGGTCCCCTTCCTATGTCTGTGTTCCAGTCCTCATCCCAAGGGCAACAGAAGATTCACACCAGACTCTGAGACAAAGGGTTATTTTGCTGAGTCTGGGTTATTTCATGTAACATAATGATCTCCGGTTCCATCCATTTCCCTGCAAGTGTCATACAAGTTAGAGCTGAATAGAATCCAATGTGAACATGTTCCCACTTCTTTATCCATCTGTTGATGACTCTTTAGGCTAGTTCCCTAGCCTATTGTAAACAGCCTAGTCTAGCTATTGTGAACAGAGCAGTGATGAACACAGATATGCAAATATTTCTTTACTATGCTGAGTTATGTATCTGCCAATAGGTGTACATGAAGAAGTGATATGTTTGGGTCTGTTGGTAGTTTAAAGGAAATACCACACTGATAGCCATAGTCGCTGTAGCTGTCTACCACTGCAAAAAGGTTCCTCTACTCCACATCCTCATCAACATGTTTTCTCTATAGCAAAAATTCCTGGCTTGGGCTGGAATCCCAAAGCTCTTAATTTGCCTTGTACTGATGGCTAAGGTTGTACCCTTTTTCAGATTTTTTTTTCTCCTTTAAAAATGGGTCTACTCAGCCCATTCATTGATAATTTCACTCTTTTGAAGTTCCTTATATATTCTAGGTATCAATCCCTGAAGACTCCTTGAGAAAATTGAATGTGATAAACATATTCAGCAAGTTGCAGGATGCATAATCAACATTAAATACCCAGCAGCTTCTCTATATTTCAATAAAAGAAAACCAGACCCAACCAAGAAAATCAAAGATTTCAAGTACTTTAGAAATTGAAGGTAATAGTGTAGAGGAACTTTAAACCAGCAACATGGCTGCTCTGGCAAGGGATCACATTCAAAGACCCTTAGGTCTATATGATCTGGCCAGAATAGAGATGTGCCCTGGATTACAGTATGATTTGGCTGGAATACAGATACGCCCTTAGCACACACCTCCAACCTCAATGTATGTAAAGTTAGTTTGTAGAAGGATGAAGCCATCTTTGAAAGTGGTGTCTAATCGAGGGGAAGACCAAGTGATGAATCAGAGAAAGATTTGACAGAATGAGTCAGAGATAGGATATGCCCAACTCTTGTAAGAACAGACAGGAAAGAGAGGTGACATCAGAGAGTATGGGAAGAGAGAGGGATGAGGCAGTTTTACAGGGACAGTGTTACAGACACAGGTTGCAAATGCAGATGGAAAGAGCAAGAAGATTAGAAAATACTGCTAGAGTTAGTTTGAGGCAAAGCCAAGCAATTCAGTCAGAAGCTGAGAGAAGCCAGCTTGAATTAGTCAGCTTGGAGAGTTTGAGCCAGAACAGCTGACTTGAGCTAGCCAGTCAGAGTTCAGAAGGAACTAGAAAGGGTAAACTTATTTTAGCAGTAAGCCACTGAGACAATTATATCTGGCAAATAAGTTACATTTACACGTTAGAAAATGGAAATACTGCCATGGGCCTGGATTAGTGGAATGCTGTAAAAATGACTGTTAGTAAATATGACTATGCTTCCAATGGAATTTCCATAAAAATTTAAATTGCATTCTTCATAGAAACAGATAAAATAATCCTCAAATTTACATGGAAGTAAAAAATGACCCTGAATATCCAAAGCAATTCTTAGCACAAAGAGCAAATGCTAGAGATAGCATAATACCTGACCATAAATTATTATAACCCCAGGCCATAAAAACAAACTATATAAAATGGGCACAAAAAGAGACAGATAGATGAATGGCATACAGTACAAGACTCAGAAACAGCCACCTAATACTTGACAAAGGTACAAAAATATACATAAAAAGACAGTAAATGGTACTAGGAAAACTGAAATTTCCCATACTTGTGGTTGAAATTACAACCCATTTCTTTCACTCTGTACAAAAATTAAATGGATCAAAGACTGCAATATAGACTCTGAAACTACTAGAAGGAAACATCAACAACTGATAAATGGGACCTCATGAAACTGGAAAGCTTCTGTAAAGCAAAGGACATAAGACAAATAAGGAACAAGACAAATCGGCGACCTACAGATTGGAAAAAGACAAAAACAAAACTTCGCTAACCCCATATCCTATAGAGGGCTAATATCCAAAATATATAAAGAACTCAAAAGCTAACCACCAAAAAACCAAACCCAATCAAAAATATGGGATATAGAACTAAAGAATTCACAACACAAGAATCTCAAATGGCTGAGAAGTGCCTAAAGAAATGTTCAAAGTCCTTAGTGATCAGAGAAATGCAAATCAAAAGTACCCCAAGATTCTACCTTACACCAATCAGAATGGCTAAGATCAAAACCATAGGTGACAACACATGTTGGAGAGGATATGGAGAAAGAAGAACACTCCTCCATTGCTGGTGAGATTGCAAACTGGTACAACCACTCTGGAAACCAGTCTGGAGACTCCTCAGAAAATTGGAAATAGATCTACCTGAAGACCCAGCAATACCACTCTTGGGAATATATCCATATGATGGCCCACCATGCCACAGGGGCACATGTTCCACTATGTTCATAGAGGCCTTACTGTGACATCCAGAAGCTGGAAACAACCCAGATGTCTCACAACGGAAGAATGGATACAGAAAATATGGTTCATTTACACAATGGAATACTATTCAGCCATTAAAAACGAGGACATCCTGAGATTTGCAAGCAAATGGATGGAACTAGATAATGTCATCCTGAGTGAGGTAACTCAGACTCAAAAGGACATGCATGGTATGTACTCACTAATAAGAGGCTATTAGTCAAAAAAAAAAAAAAAAAAAAAAAAAAAAAAAAAAAAAAGTACAGAATACCCAAGATACAGTCCACAGAACTCAAAAAGGTCAACAAGCTGAAGTGTCCAAGTGAGGACACCTCAGTACCACTTGGGAGGGTAAAGAAAGCAACTACAAGGGGTGAGGGAGGGAGGGACCTGGGAGGGAAAGGGAAGGGGGGTACGGGGAGAGGGGAACATGATCTGGTATTGGGTCGGGGGAAAGGACTGAAGCCCTGAAGGCCAGCAAGAAGAATGGAAACAGGCACCCTAAGGAGGTAGGAGGTTGGGGAGACCTTCCAGAATATACCAGAGATCTGGAAGGTGAGAGTCTCAGGACTCAAAAGGAGGGACCCTAGATGAAATACCCTACAGTGGGAGAGAGAACTTGTAGAGCCCACTTCCAGTAGAAAGACAGGGCATTGAGTGAGATATGGTGTTGCCATCCCACAGTCAAAACTGACCCATAATTGTTCCTGTCTGAAAGAACTGCAAGGGATGGAAATGAAGAGCCTGAAGAAAAGAAGGTCCAGCGACAGGCCCAAAGTGGGATCCAGCTCAAGGGGAGGTCTCAAGGCCTGACACTATCACTGATACACTCACAAAAAGGGATCTAGCATGACCGCACTTGGGAAGACCCAACAAGCAGCTGAAAGAGTCAGATGCAGGTATTTGCACCCAACCAATGGACAGAAACTGATGACCCCAGTGGTTGAATTAGGGAAAAGCTGAAAGAAGCTGAGGAAGAGGGCAACTAAGAAGGCCAGCAGTCTCAATTAACCTAGACCCTTGAGATCTCTCAGATGCCAGGCAGCATACAGCTGCTGATATGAGGCCCTCAAGGGTAAGATGGAGATGAGGTCTTCAGAGTCAGCTGACAGACAAGATCATGAGTTAGCTCCCACTTCTGGCTCGAAGTGTATGAAATTGGTCTAGTGCTCCAAATAAGCACCAAGAAAACCACAATGCTCTGAGATATTATTTCATGAAATGTTCGTTAACATTTTGGTACAGTGGTTTGAGTATTTTTAATATTTTGTGTGTAAATGTTTGCCTCCACCTGTGCCTGTATACCTGTGTGTATGGCTGATGCCTAGAGACCAGAAGAGGGAACTAGCATTACAGATGGTTGTAAACCACCAGGTTGGTGCTGGGATTTGAACCCAGGTCATCTGAAAGAAGAGCCAGTGCTCTTAACCACTGAGCTATCTCTCCTGCTAGTTGAATACTTTAATCTTGAGAAGTTTTAAAAATAAAACCTCTCACTGTCCTATTCAAGTATGATAATATTAGGCATACTCTTCATCTGTGCTAACTAGACTTCTGGTAAACACAGTATAGGGTAAGAGCAATGATATGAACACACAGGGGTCCACAGACCAAACACCTGCAACAAGTTTGCTTAAGGTGGGGAAACAGACTTTAGCAACTGTCAAGAGAGCCAGGCTTTCACACTGAGTTTCTCAGTTGGCTCTTTTCCTGTGGTGCGATATTCTGCCCAGGGTGGTAGAAGGCTGGCCTATCTGCTCAGGTGAGTGTGTACAGACTGCTGAGCATCAAACCACTTACGTGGCTTTGTCTTAACACTACCTCAGCAAGTCCAGAGCTCTTCTAGTTAAAGACATTTTTATGTCCAAATCCTTCTCAATAATGATTTGAAATTGAAGAGTAGGCATGTCATACTAAATTCAGAAGAATGCCAAGGAAGTGGAGTTGGGGCCTCTTTTCATGGTACAAGACCATCCCCATTTATAGACTAAAAAAACCCACATTTAACTAGAAATCGTACTTGTCAACATCAGCATGTGATTCACACCAAGGCCCAGTGAGACACATTAAATTTTCAAATAACGCCAACACCACCACAAGTTTAAGAATTTTAAGTAGTTTTATTAACAATGAATCCCTTTGATAAGATTATGCTTCAGGAGGCTTTAATGCCCTTAACATAAACTGTACACATTATACAAAAACAATACAACCACAATGACAACAACGAAAAAAATCAAAGTGAGCAAAACCATTTGGGGACAAATCTTATTTAAATTATACACAACTCAATGAAATATTCTTAAGGAAAATATATAAATACTTTTTCTTTCTATGTTACAGTTATACAATATAAATCAGATTTCAACGTCTGTTCAGTGACCTACAAACACCAGAACCTCCAAAAATGTAGCAGCGTATTACTAAATTAAAAAAAAAAAAAAGGTCATGTGGTCAGAGAGCATTAAGTCTGAGATTCTCTTTACGATCCCTTACCACTTTTCAAAGCTAATTTAATTTACATCATTTGTTTCACAATGCATCATTAGGGTTTTTGACAGGCTAGTAATGGAACATTTTTCAACAATCATACATTAAAATATTTTACCACTCCTACTCTGCCCCAAGACTTTGCATTTTGTGCTAGATCAACCTAGTTAAATGGGAAAACTGTAAGATATGTTTCCTTTTTGGCATAAATTAATTTTTCATACTAAGTATTATAGAGTCAAAATGTGCAATCCATGCATCTGTGGCAGAGTTATCCACCTAACTATAAAAATACTCAAAGGAGAGGAATCCCACATTCTGTGAGTCGTATAAAGGTACTATAATGAACGCCCCCTGGGGACCTGAAATGAAAAGAAAATGGCTCTTGGAAAGACAAGCGCACACTTGTGTGTCTTCCTAAGCACTGACCTTAGGGTCACTGGTAGGCCTGGAAGTGAGACTCAGTGTAGTGACACTCTCCAAACTAAGAGAAGTTAAGATGGGAACAACAGGCTTTGTCAGTATGGAGAAAATGGAGACCTTCTCAACCCACACTCAGGAAAATCTGAAATGTTCATTGCAAGCAGCTCTTCTTAGAAGTCTCCCAAACAATTCTACTTTCTTTCATGAATTGTGAATTTGGGACAAAAATGGAAGTAAAAGGAGGGGGGGAAAAACTTTACTTCCAAACTATATTTCCAAAGCGGTCAAACGTTCTTCTCACACAAAATTAGCACCTAACTCTTACCACAGGAGAATAACTGCAATTATAATCTGAATGGCAATTTTGTTTATTGCTTAATGATATGTGCTTTGAATGGGGGCATCAGCGGCATCCTCCAAAGGGGCTGACAGTGCATGCAAACAGCACTAGACAGTCTACACACACACACACTGGCATCCTACTGTGCATGCTTGTCCTCAATGATAGAATTCAGCTTCAACTGTCTCAAGGTCTGGACAAGAGCGGAAAGCTCCTGGGGACACAGTTCCAATGCATGCACTTCCTAAGAGCCTTGCAATGCATGGGATGTCTCTATGCTTACCCTTTATTAGAAACACTTTCTTCCTCCATTATACTCTAAGCAGAAACAGAAAAGTATAAGAAATTTTAGAGCCTATTTTCTTATAAATACTAAATTTCTCACTTTTTTTGTCAGTACTTAGTATGTGAAGCTGAAATCTGTTCTTGAAAAAATTTCAATTAGAAATGACAATTTACAATTAGAAATTCACAGTTTATAACCAGCTTAACTGTTCAAACTCCTCCAAATTATTAAATAATTATCAATAGTACAAATTTATATGACTAAGATTAATTCTAAACTCTTGAAAAACTACAGTATTGATGTTTTGGTAATATCTAATATTTATAGACAATTTTCTCAATGATTTCTATTACCATTGACATCATTCATAGCCTTTTCTGCTATAATTTAATAGTCTTAAACACCTATGCTAATTACTTGGCACTGCATGTAGTTTTTGTCATAAAAGTCTACTTTTATACATGTACTTAAAGGAAATGTATTACACCTGTTGGTGAAACCATGGTTCAACCAAATAGCACTATAAGTTTAAGCATAGACAATTTCCCCCCAATATACTGATAATCACAAAGCTCTGATATCTTCCCAAAGTAAGTGCTATAGGCAGATATGATCTCACTCACTCACACACACACACACACACACACATACACACACACACACACACACACACACACACACACACACACACACCTCTTTCAAAGTAACAGTCAAAAGTCAAAACAAAATACTTGGCTTAGGATACTAGGGCACAGCCTCAACTTCAGGATGGCTGACTCAGGTGTGCAAGGATGGGCATAGTTTTGTGTGAAGAAAAACAAACAATAGTTACTGTTAACTTTCAAGGGACGAAGCCACAGATTTTACACTGTTAACTGAGGTAGTGTTTAAAATGAATGTCTAAAATGTTAATCCCGTTTATGAATAAGACTACATTACTTCCTTTGGAATTGTAACCACTATTTGGTCTAGTATCTCTGACATTTGGTTCTCTGCAAAGGCAGTTTTATTGTCCAAGACCAAAGACCAAGGTGACAGGCATGCTCTTACAAGCACTGCTGACATTTAAATGAACAGGTTCAGTGATGAAGTTGAAAAGAAAGTTTTACCCTCACTGAATTTTCTGAGAAAATGAGAACTGTGTTGTAATGTGAGCAGCAGCTTAGAGCCCTTGTCTGCTTTGTTATCATGGAAGTTGCTACACAGTGCACATAAGAACAACTCGCTGAAGTGCAGTCAAAGAGGAGTTAGGAAGGGAGATGAAATGCTTCATCCCAGTGCGAACTTTCAGTGCCAGCAAATTAAATTAACAATTTCTGTGAGTTATGTTTTCTGATTCACAGGGTACTTTACGGTGATCTTGCAAACAAGACCATTATGAGAAAGGTGTACGACATGGGAAAATACGGACCAATGTCTACGGTGCGTTAAAGCTGATGTGCAACTGTAAAGTGGGTTACACAAAGGAATTACAAAGGTCCGAGTCAGTCCAGCTGGATGGTTTGTTCTATATATGATTGATTTCAAAAAGATAACCCTTTCACATATAAGCATTCTAGTAATGATGCTCATGCTACTTTATGTACAAATTTGCATATGTGTTTAATTCCTGTAAAGATTTCCAAGTATCTTTATACATAAACAAATTAGACAAACAAAATCTTGCCTTTATCAACTTCACAAATGTGATAAAGGCAACAACTATACTTTTAACTCACCTATAACTGCAATTTATACAAAACAGAAATACTAACAAAAATTAAATTATCGCTGCTTTGAAACTTAGTAATTAAGGCTTTTCACCACAATTTTTAATCTTAATAATGAGTCTCAGTGACTTTTTTTTAATAGGACATATGGCTCTTCCTTTTTACCATGGAATGTGTAAATTGCAGGCAGACTAGTCTTTTCCTTGAGAGATCGCAGCATCATTTAATGCTTTCCAGACTACTAATGCTGGTTCAATCCCTTTAAAGTGGTGAGAGGAATTGGTAAGGTTGGGTATAATGTGTTCTGGACATGAGAAGGATTTCATATTTACTATTTATTTGAAGACAACTGTAGTGAAAAACCTTAATTAGTAAAAATAGACTTTAACAACATATTGCAACAAACCTGAAGACGAGAACAAATAAGCAGCCTTATGCAGTCTAGCATCGTACAATAACTTCTAAGTTCCGAGTGTTGAGGCTCTCCTTTTGCTTTGAAGTTATAAACCTCTGAAGTAGTGTTACAAACATTAAGGAAGTGTGGAAGGCGAGAGTGTTCCTCTGATACCAGCAGTTACAGCTCACAGGAGGCAGCCTCAGTCAGTGACTCCTGGTTTCCACAAATTAGTTAACAAACAAGGCATCTTTTGTATTTACCCTTGATTAAAAAGCATTCAGAAACAACTGTGTGACGGATGCTTCTTCATGTCCTGTTTTGTTCCACTGCCATTATGCTTTTAAAATAAAAAAATAGAAAACCTATGTAGGTATTCAGTGCTTGGCTCTTGCATATGATGGTAACTGAATTAAAACCGTGGTAATGAATCACGAACCCCGAGAAGGGCCCAACATGGGAGAGAAGTTGGCTTGGCTGGGGACACCAGCAGTTCTAGCTGTTCTGTACCACTAACTGCTGGTCAGTGTCAGAAGATTCTCCTGCCTCACTGTCAGCCAGTCAGTATTTTGTGAGGTTTTTAGGAAATCCACAAGTATGAATACATATATATAGCTAGTATCTAGCTATAAACATCATAAATATGACGTCAGGATTCAGCAGATTCATCAATTACAGGTTGATTTTGTGGAATTGCCAACACAGCCTCTGCTTCTTCATGCATCTAGGAAAAAGTAATACTGTTAATTTTTTTAAAAAAATAAAAATGGCATATAATGTAGATATAATCTTTCAACTTACTTCAAATACAGAACAATTCTGAGAGACAAATTTCAGAAATATAGTCTTACTTACTTGTAAAAATTGTACATCTTGAAATAACTCTTGTATGAACCTCCGACATTGAAGTCTAAATGTACAGTGTGACAATAGATGAGAAACTTCAGAATAAAGGCATATGTCATCAAATGTTTGAGGATACTTCTCTTTAATGCTAAAATGAAAAGAGAGACTATGTTGTGATAAAAATAACATAAATTTATTCATCTTACCCCCCAAATGACACTTTCTGCTAATTTTTTCTCTCTCCAGATACTGATTAGATGGAGTGTTAGCAACGGTGGCTTAATAGTATAAGATAATCAGTCAGTCAGTCTGTCTGTCTCTCTTTTCTTCCAGCCAGACCAATGCCTCCAGGCCTTACGCACTCAGATCCTCCTGCCTCCATCGTCCAGTGCCAGGGTTACATGTGGATGCCACCATACCCGCCTTACTATGAAGCATTTCTTTTTTTCCTTTTCTTTTTCTTTTGTTTTTCAAGACAGGGTTTCTCTGTATAGCCCTAGCTGTCCTGGAACTCACTCTGTAGACCAAGCTGGCCTCGAACTCAGAAATCCACCTGCTTCTGCCTCCCAAGTGCTGGGATTAAAGGCGTGTGCCACCACTGCCCAGCTACTATGAAGCATTTCTATTTCACACTTTAGACAGTTCAAGTTTCTGCTTTTCAAAGATTATCAAGATCTGAATGCTTATGTAAAGTTACTTTCCAGTAACACAAGGAAATTATGAATTTTCCTTATTAGACTAACATGACTACATAACATGCCCACATTGTAAGGCATTTACAGTTCAAGTTATTAGTTATCTCTGGCTGACTATGATTCCATGAGGATAGCACCTCAGGGACAGCCATGTAGGTGGCAGGCTGGGCTGAAGGCCTCAATCTTGTAGCCCTGGACCACACAGCCAACACACAGCCAACTCGAGGATACTTCTTTAGACAACCAGTGCTTTAAGCTGTACAAATAAAGATGATTTGCTCACAATTTTCATTCATCAGGCTTTGACTTAGAACACAATTTAGCCAGGAAATCGCACAGTTCCTGCCCATGCTGCCTCTCAAGCAGCTGGTCTTCAGGTCTTAACTTTCTTGAAAAGTGATTGAGAAGCTTTTTTTTTTTTTGGTATGTGATTTATAGCCACCAACAATTATTTCAGAAACTGAAATTTAGAAATTTTAAAAACATTTTATAGGTTAAATAGTAGGTTATTTAGTTAAACCCCCAAATTTTACCACAACAAAAAAGGGGGATGGGTGGGTGGGTGGGTGGTGCAAGAGTGGCTCTGCTTTTAGATCTAGTTTCCCAGTTTTACAGATCTGTTTAAAGTCTGGCTGGATGCTCACTCACTTTTGCCTTCAATTTGCTCTGCAGACTGAGGTGCCACAGCGAACCGCCTATAAGGCCCACCTGTGGCTGCACCTACAGACAACCTTCATGCAGTTACTCACGTCAAAAGCCCGGTTTCGTGACACTTCGTGGAAACTGAACTACTCAAATTGACGACTAATCTTAGCACTTCTTTACGAAGCAGGATGCGGCACATTGGTGTATCATCTGGAATGGTTTTAACACCTGAAATGAAGATGTCAGTGTGAGGTCCCTTATCACATTACAATGCTGAATGATTACAGCTCATGGAATTTATTTTCAAACTACATAAGCAGCTAAAACTGGAATCAACTGCACATAATCTGCTAATAATCTAGGAGCAAAGCTCTACAAGAAGCAGACCACTGACAAGGAACCTGAGGACGGATGACCCAGGTCAAATACTTAAGAGTCTGCTAACTGCTTTCACTAGTACTGATCTGCATAGCCTGAGAGAACTCTAATTGCAGTGCATATACTAATAAGCAAAATCAACTGAGGACTGTTTTATTATGGACTTGGAAACTGAACCTCAACACTCACCCAGTAACAGCTCAGTGCTTTTGGTGCTGCTAGCTGAGCCTTCTTCCTGAGATGCGCCATCGCTGCATCCAGAAATCCCTGAGAACTTAGAAGGAACCACTTCTAAGGGATTGTGGATCGTCTGCTCACACCAATCAGAGTATGGAATATCTTGAAGATCTGAAGAAAAAAGCATTTGGATTAAAGCTCCACTCTTGCAATAGCACTGCATACACTAAGATGACTTCTCCCATTCTGTGATTTCTCTTCAGGAAGACTGTCAAAGTAAACCTAGATTGCTCATTCAAACAAGGGATGATGAGCATTCAAACAAGGGAGCCTACTAGAGAGCTGGTTTTCCTATTAACAAAACACTGTAGGAATCTGTGTGTGGTTGAAACTCAAGAAGTTATGTATAAAAGGGAGCACACCATATTGGTACTGTTCTCTCTTGACCCATCCTTTCCGCCTGTACCTGAACGCCTTGCCTGGCAGTAAATATAATTACAAGTACAAGGTGACTTCATATCTCTTTTTAGTGTAATTTTTCTTTTTTGTTCTTCTCTCTACCTACTGATAAGGCCTCCACAGTGGCATTCTGAAGTCAATCAAACATGCAAACTAAAAAGGTGCCTGCTGCTTTGCCTTCTTACCTGAGTCCAACTCCAGGGCCCAGAGAGTGAAAGGAAAGAACTGACTGCCCTCTCTTGTCCTGATCTTCAAGTGGGCCCTGTGGCACCTTGCATACTGGCATACACGTGCAAGTGTGGAATACAAACACACTCAAGAACAAATTAAAAAATGTAGTAAAATTTTAAAAAATTTCCTAGGAACTAAAATCATTGAAAACAAGCAGAAAACAAAACAAAATTGATGATCATCTCTTCAGAGGAAGTAACATTAGACATCCTACAAAACTCACACAAGCTTAGTACTATACAACACAATGAAAATAAGCTAAGCATTTCACTAGGGGAAAAAAAAAAGAGTGATCCAGACAGGGACACTGAACTAGAAAGTAAGACTGTTGCAAAGCTGGCCTCTTATCCTTTCTTTATAATACCAATGGGAAAAAAGGAGGTTCAACTTCACCCAATGTTGGTTCTGACAAGATAAACACTGCACTACATTTTATTCCACCTCCAAGAACTTCTAAGATTACTATTGCCATTAAGTCAGCTGAGCTAATTTTATGTCAACTTGATAAAAGCTAAAGTCATCTGAGACAAGAGAATCTCAATAAAAAAATCCTTCCATAAGATTGGGCTGTAGGCAAGCCTGTGAAGCATTTTAAATTAGTGATTGGTGGAAGAAGGGATCTTTAAGAAGCAGGCTGAGCAAGCCATGAGAAGCATGCCAGTCAGCAGCACCTTCCGAGTCTCCATCAGCTCCTCCCTCCAGGTTCCTGCCCTGTTTGAGTCCCTGTGCTGACTTCCTTTGATGATGAACAGTAACGTGGAGATCCACCTGTCCTCGGCCTCCCCAGTGCTGGGATTAAAGGTGTGTGCCATTACGCCAAACTTGTATATTAATTTCTTATCAGACATGTAGTTTGCAAGCACTTGACTTCTATAGGTTCTTACATTCATTTATTTACTCCCTAAAAATATCTTATTATAGCTTTGGACATTCTCACTCTTGCTTCCTATAGGATTTTTTGTAGTGCATGCTGTGGAAGGTAGGTGGGATTCCAAAAAGTCCTCACCTAGCTGAAAACTACAAAGCAATTCTTCAGTGCTTCCAGTTTCAGGCTCACACTTATGGCTTTAATCTATATTGATGCTTATTCAGGGTCAGAGACCTCTAGTCTCATTTACTTCCAGGAGGAGAACCAGTTTTCATTTTATAAAAACACTGTCCTCCCTCCATTAGGTGTCCTTAGCCAGTTAGCTGAAGATATACAGCATTATCTCCAGCTTGTCTGCTCTGTGATTAGTCTTTATGTCTGTGTTTAATGCTGATGTCATGATGTGTTGATTGCTAGAGCTTTGTAAGGGTTTTGCAGTCAGGTTTATAATTCTGGTTGTGTTCTTTGAGACAGTTTTGGTGGCTGGTCTTCCTATGATTTTCATAACTACAGAGCTCTGCAGCAAATGCCTCACATACACTGTTGGAGTGTTTAAAGGAAAAGAACGTGGAGTCCCTAAACCATAAAAACCTAAACCATGAAAACACTGGCAAATGATATAAGATGGCTGGCTGGCTTCCTTCCTTTATCTTTCAAGGCAGAATTTCAATGAGTATCTCTATTTGTCCTGGACCTTACTCTTTGACCTCAGAAATCTATGTGCTTCTGCCTCCTGAGTGCTACAATCAAAGACAAGTGCCACCACCACCAAACACTATATGCCCTCTTTCCTATGGTATATAGTACATCTAACATTTTACGAATGCTCAAAAGATAATCATAAACACGTTGTTGGTAAAAGCAAAAATCTATCACTGTATACAGAGGCCCCAAGGGTCCAGTGTGTAAAAAGCCTAGTTTAGGAATTTCTCAAGTTCAGGCTTGTACTGGGACTTGGAACCATTGAAGGGATGCATCAGTTTCTAAGGACACGCTCAAACTATTTGTGGCAAATTACAGCAAGCACATTGCTGATGGGTGTCTCCCTAGTTCCATCAGCTGACATAGTCACAAGCTGGGAAGTAATGAAATCCTAGGGACAACTAAACCAGAGTCAACCAGAGAACTCTGGCATCATTAGACTTCTGGGGTAGCTAAGTGACACTTACCAAGAAAAGGTATCTGCACGAAAACTTTAAACACTAACTGAAAGTGTGTGTGTGTACACGTGGAGGATTCGTGTTAAAGAAACTCCCTACTTGTATCCACTTTATTAATTCCTTCTCTAATAAACGTCTACGGAAAGTGTACAAGACAGCCACTACTGTCAGAGACATGAAAATGAAGAGACGACAGCTTACACCGTGAGCAAAGTCAGCATGGGGACGTTAGGACGTAACTGAGTGATAAGGACCATCGTTCTAAGGGTCTGTGCACAAAGGACAGAGGGAACAGCTTCCACACGTGGTTGAGGAATCTGGACACTCAGACAAGACACTAATGAGGAGGCATATTTTCCAGACAAACTATGTGTTTATGTAAGAGCACGTATGTGGGAGTATGTGTGTGTGTGTGTCTGGGGTGTGAGGGTCATGGGAAAGTAGCTGGGAAAATAGTCTTCATCTGCAGCAGCTGTTGAAAACTTAGGCATGGTCTACCAATGATAAGAAATGAGAATGACAAAACCCACAAAACACAATCAAGATTACCTGTGCAGGTACAGACTCAGTAAAGAATTAAACAGAGCAATCTTTTTTTTTTTTTTTCCAAGACAGGGTTTCTCTGTGTAGCCTGGGCTGTCCTAGAACTCACTCTGTAGACCAGGCTAACCTCGAACTCAGAAATCCACCTGCCTCTTCCTCCCAAGTGCTGGGATTAAAGGCGTGCGCCACCACCGCCCGGCTAAACAGAGTAATCTTAAACAACATATTAAAAGACAAAGTGGAGGGTGAAATACTAATAGTACAATAGGCAGCTGCTGAAGGGCAGCCATGTTAGGTGGGGAGATGGAGGAAGAAGGAAATCACAGCAGTAGTAGGGCTGCTGGCAGGCTTGTGAATAGAGCAGAGTGAAATCAAAGGACACCACTCACCGGAGTGACTACAGATGGAACTTAGCTGGTTACTGGGCTGGAAGCCCAGGATTTCAATGCAGACACAGTAAAGGCAATTGTCATCCGTGTGCTCCTGCAGTCCAGTGTCTTCTGTGCTCTCTAAGAACAGAGAAGCGTCCGAATGGACAGAGTTCATTATTTCTGTGAGACTCATCTGCTGCCGTAGCAAGTGAAAAGAGTTCTTTACAAGACCGCCAGTTCCAGATGAAAGACCTGCATGTGTTTAAAAACACAACCCCATAAAGACACTGTTGGTATCTTTCTCATGTCTTAAAATAGTACTGTCTATAAAGACAAATATTTAGAATTCTCTATGACCCAACATCTAATTCTGACTAGGAAGGAAAGAGAATACTGTATTTTAAATTATGAAAATTAAAACAGTACCTATTCCTTTATTATTTCAATATAATTTTAGAAGACTGAATTATTTGGCTTCTTGTTTAAATAAACACCAGAGTCTAGTGCACCTAATTTTTAGTATTATCTAACTAAAAAGAACATTTCATTTTTAATAAGAAGTCTCAGGAGAACAAAGAGCACACATTACCTCCTCCATCATGGGAAAACATTCTTGCACTTTGATCATCTGGTGGAGGCATGTGCTTTGATTGAAAATAAGGAATATCCTTTATCTAAAATGCATACAAATCATGGTCAGTTTCATCATACAAAGAAACTCATCTGATTATTGAGAAAATTAAAGGAAATGCAACAGAAATAGAATTACTATAGCATATAAATCTAGAAAGCAAAGTTTACTAAAGATGATTAAAATTACCAAAATATAAGCAAATACTGGTCTCTTAACCATGTTCCTGGTGAATTACGTGTGTATTCAAATACTTTATCGTTTATCTAAAGTACTTAGAGGCTGGGCACAGTTCCCGTGGGTTAAGGGTGCTTGCTGTACAAGTATGAGAACCTGAGTTTCAATCTCCACCATGCACATAAATGCTAGGTGTGTTCATGTCGATGTGTTTGTCAAACATGTTTGAGAAAGATGGAGACAGAATGACTGCGAGGGCTTGCTGGCTGCCAGCCTAGCTCTAGATTCTAGGAGCAATCCTGTGTCAAGGGAGTAAGGCAAAATACTAAGCAGGATGACTTATAAGTCTTTCTGACTACTGCAGGTATGTGGACCTACACACATATATGCACCCACAGCACACATACTTCTAGAGTACACACAGAGAAAAATAGACTGAAGAAATAATAAAACAGTCATCTAAGAAAATATGTATTCTGCAGTACTATTACACACAACTAGAAACTGTGTACTATCTCATGGGAGCAGGGCTACTGTACATGGACAGTATAAGTGGCTGCTGGAGAGAAGGGATCAAAGCCTAAAGCACAGAGTCAGACAAAGAGTGCTGGTCTAGAGACTGCAGCCTCTAAAGAGGAACACAGAAGAGCTGAGTAAGAATACACAGCAGCTGGGAGTGTGGACTTCTCATCGTGATACATTTATAGGTGAAAAATCACCTCCAAAACCTATCGTTCCCTTAGTATATCCACTATAAATTACAATTTCTAATAAGGAGCTACAGAACATTAAAACAAAACAAAACAAACAAGAAGCCAGCTCATAGGAAACAGTAGCACTTTGGATACCTGGAATATGTCATTGATGTCTACTGGAAGAGCAAGTCCAATGTAGTCATCAGAGCCTCCATATGTAGCACTGGACACCATAGACCTAACTGAGGAGGATCGCTGAAGGGTATTTTGATTAATAGGACTTAATAAATCTTCTTTATCTAATGATGCATAACTTAAAGCTTTCATAAACCTGTAATATCACACACACAAAAAAAAGCCTTGCATTAGCTTCTTGATTTGCACTGGTAAGTATATTAAAAACAACAAAAAACCCCAATTTATACTACCATCAAAGCAGGTAGTCAACTGGCAAGCAGGACCACCTCCACCTCCTGTGAGCGCACCAGCACTTTAACATTAGCTGCTATGTATCAGTGACCAGGTCAGCAGTGATGCCCAATGGTGCCAAAAGAACAACTGCTATGTCCCCAGGAAAAGATGAAAAGGTAGGCAAAGAGAATAATGTCAATATTCAGAACCAAGGAAACTAACTTACAGACAAGTACAGCTCCAAGATTGCCTTTACAGCAGCAGGGATGCTGGACTTGCTATGCTATATAGCTAATAATGTATCTACTAATTAAGCAATGTCTTTTTGAGAATTAACATTAGCTGCTTATGAATCCTGTGTGCTGATGAACGCCTTCCTCATCACTTAAGAGTTCTGTAACATAGAAGGTACACACACTGTGGTAAAATCCTACCATTTGAAAACATTACAAGGGACATCACACAGCACGCTAGTCCTCCTTTACAGGCACTCTTCACAAGACTCCATAACCATGGCATAAGGACATCTCTGTAAGGTGAACTCCGTCATACTCATTACTATTTATGAACAGACACTGTTCACTCTGTGTATGCCTTGTTAATTGAACAGTCTTTTTTTTTTTTTTTTTTTTTT
>NW_022196914.1:3234947-3243578 GCF_008632895.1 Mastomys coucha | reverse complement strand
GAACTCAGAAATCCACCTGCCTCTGCCTCCCAAGTGCTGGGATTAAAGGCGTGCACCACCACTGCCCCCCTTGTTAAATGTATGAAACACTATTCAAAGTTTCACATTACTAACTAGAAAACCAAGTCTTAAAAATGTACAAATGTAAACCAAAGGATTATTTCACACAACAGAAATATGTGTTTGAAATAGTAGCCATACAGATTAGAGAAGTAAAAACAATTTCTAATTTCCAAAAAAGTACTAGCTTCTGATCTTTATGAATTTTGTGAAAGAGGTAATGGCTTTTTTCAAGGTTAGTCGGTCTCTTTGGGGACTACTGGAATTGGGAGAATTATGGGCATGTTTTACTTTTCAATTCTATTTCAAGCAGCTGTAGCTCCATTTTGAACTGCATTGTTTACTGGGTTTGTATAGATATCCTTCAGGAAGAAAACAACTTTTTTTCTGCTCAGAAAGTAACATTTTAGAAGTTTAAAACCACTGATCTAGCCTAGTCTCTAGTAGCCAAGCTTGCAGAGGTCCAGACAACCTAATTTATAGCTCTGCTGCTTGGTTGTAGCCCCCATCCATGCCTCCTGTCTGTGTTCTACAATCACAAAGACAGCAGAGCCAGTGACTTCCAGTTACAACAACCATTATTGTAAATTTTTTTTAAGGAGGTACAAAATTTACTATCTGCTACCAGGATCTTCTTTATTAAAAATGTTACTAAAAATCAGAAATGGGACTGATTACATAAGTAACTCCCGATTCTGACAGTGAGAATATCCTGTAAATGAGGCTTATTTTCTTTTTCTCAGATAGTAACTACTTGACACCAAGCAGTCTGCTTAAAGAAATACAAATCATTTTAATGGGTACAATTCAACTATGAGAATTCCAACAACACACACAGGTGTGGAACTTTTTGTAACAGTCAAATTTCAACGTGTATCATATCACTGTAAAAAACAAACCTAAACTATACTTTAATAGACTGATATATCCTAAATATAGAATATTTAATATATAATTAAAAACTCTTGCTTAGTTTTGAGGACCCAGGAATTCATTTAATGTTTATTAGGTTCCTATTTAAGTATGTGTACTTAAAACAAAATAATTTAACTGAAGTCTTCAGTTATTTTTAAAAATAGTAAGAGGTCAACTTTTGGAGCTTTACACTGACCTACCTGAAAAGGTTGTTTGTTATTGTAGGTCTTAAGCTCCTGATTCCAACATGCTTCTTTTTAAAATCGATCCTTGCAGAAGCGAGAAATAAATAAAAAAAGCTTGTGACTTTTGTAACCTTGCAAAACATGTTTATTTTCAGGGCCTAATGGAGTTTATTTCCCCCCCTCGCAGCTGCAAGAATCCATTTCAAATCCTATCAGGTAACGAGGAGCTCACAGCCTACTGTGGTAAATGGGTCAGTTCTAGGACTTGGCTTCTGTGGTGCTCAAGCTGCCTAGTGTCTTACATTTCAATCTGTTAAAACCAAACCACTTTGACTCATCTTTCAGTGCATACTGCTCACCTGCTTGGTGTCAGTCTGGACTCAAAGCTGTTGGCCTTCATGGTGATGGTGTCTGTAAAGAGCACATCTTTTGCTGGCGACGCCAAAGCTTCAGAGTGAGACAAGGACGGGTGCATTCTTTGCTGCTGTAATCTTTTCAATGTAGCATAGCCAAAGGCATCTCTAGAACTTGTGTAGCTGAAGTTGCAATCTGCTAGACTTTTTATTGTTGCAATGGAGGGTGCTTTAAGGGACTGTGCTCTTCGAGGAAGGGTATGAGAAGAACCTGGTGGCACCAGGGACACTGAGTTCGATTTGGAGAGAGACAGATGGTTAGACTGTGGTGTCAAATAGTGGCTCGTCTTAACAGTTTTAGTACTTACCACGGTACTTAGACTTCCACAGTCCGTGTCCATAGTTGTAGGGTCTACACCAACTGTCTCTCGGGAGGGACTTGAGCTCATTGAACTGATGCCACTCGTTGTAGTGTCTGTGTTAAAGCTTTGGCTGCGGATCTTCATATGTGAGCTTACTGAGCTTTCCACAACCAACCTTTCTCGGCTTGTGTTTTCTCTGTGATTCTCTGTACCAAAACTCTTGGGGAATTTTAAGTCATTCTCTCCAATACTTGGAGTGCTGCCAGTGTCTTCAAGGTGCTTGTTCCCAACGAAGGAAGTTTCTAGCTGTAATGTTTTCTGCGCTGAGGAAATGGCTGTGAAGTCCTCACTGTGATTAAAGTCAACACTGGGCTCTGTAAGTGTTCTGATTCGCCGGTTGCTTGTCTTATTTTCAGATGACAGTTTCCCTCCTTTGGGATCACTGCTACTGCGGTGTTTTTTAGTAGGCAAAGTAAGTGAATTTAAGATACGATTCTTTACAAGTTTGCTAGAAGCAAAAAAGGGAAATGAATTTTTATCTTTTATGGGTCCAGGTCGGTCATAAAATGCTGGCTCGGCATCTTCATTGATGTCAAGGAAAAAGGTACTGGTAGAGGCGCTGCCAAAGCGGTCATCCTCCAGAATGAACATGCCTGTAAGTGAACAATCAGCTATCAAAGCACGCAAACATGAAGAATTCACCATGAATGCTAAGTGCTACCACGTCGTTTAACCAGTCATGGGGAAGGGGATTAATTAATAAAACTGCTTCCCTGAAGCTCAGAGTTAGGATGTGAATAAAAAATAGAAGATTATATTTGTATCATGGTGAGGATCTATGAAGAAAAACTACAATGCTCATCCTGGTACAGAGTATATGAAGTTTCTATTGATTTTTCCAAATATTCAAGATAAAATGAAAGGACCTTTGCGGATCCATGAGCACTCATTCTGTTAGACAGAAGCAGCATGGTTTCTTCTTTACATTACAGTGGCAGGAGACACTCACCTTAGAAGAAATGAATTCCCTAAACTCAAAATATACTTCATCCTTCCACATCCAAGTTATTCACATATGGGTTCAACTAACCAGAGATCAAAAATATTCATGGAAAGGTGCTTATATTGAACATGTATATGTACCTTTCTTGCTATTACTTCTTAAGCAATTAAAACCAAAACTTACTACTGAGCACCCAGATTGAGCATTATAAAGGATCTAAAGATGATATAAAGTATTTAGGAGATATGCATTAGAATCAGTGGGCTCTGGTACTGAGGTGGTAGCCTGGGATATCTCACAGATATGCAAGGATAATTGCAATTACTGAGAATAAAGGCACACATGTAAGCTTCACATTTAAACAAATTATGCTCACTGTCCATTTTGCCTTATAAGCTATTCTTAGTGTCTAATTGTAAGAGACCAGTTAACCTAGGTGTTTGTCTAATGGTACCTATAAGATTTATTCCATTTGTAACTGTTCTGTTGAGTAATCATTAAGGACTTTAAATATACTTTGAAAAAAAAAGAGAAAGTAAAATCCTAAATAAGCTTGCAGATTACATTGGTTTTCCAAATTTTGCAACTCTTAAGATATATCTTCTCATATGAAATTTCTCAGGAATCAATCATGTAACAAAGAATATGGAGAAGTGTAATGGGCAAAATTTTTTCTTTTTTCTTGTTGGAATATGAACATTAGTACATCTTATAATTCAAGTTATCACAGATTTGGGGTAAAATATGGTTCAATAAATGTATGATTATCTTTATTTTTTGAGATATGATTTTACACTGTAGCCCATCTGGCCTCAAGTTCACTACGAGCTCCAACTAGTTTTGACAATCTTCAAGCTTCAGGTTTAAGTGCTGGGCTAAAAAGCTGTACTTGCAGACCCAACCTCTCTCCTTTCCTTACTGGTCCAAACACAAACCTCACCTAGTTGTCCAAGTTGGTCTTGGACTTATCCTGTAGCCTAGACAGGCCTCGTGATTTTCCAGCATGAGCATCCTGAGGCATGTGCGCCCAGGTCAAGTTTGTGTTATCTAGTTTGTTGCTGCTGCTGTTTTGAGACAAGGTTTCTCTGTGTAATAGCCCTAGTTGTCCTGGAACTTGCTTTGTAAACCAGGCTGGCATGTAAAATATGGAGATCCACCTGCCTCTGTGCCCACCCCATCCCCCAAGTGCTGGGATTAAAGTGCATACCACCTTGCTCACTTGTGTTATGATCTTAAAGCAAAGAAATAATGCCTTCACTTTTGTACAATTCACAGCATCTACACAGACTCTGAATCATTTGTCTGCTTCATACCTCATTTATTTCTGACACCTAATCTTCAACAATCCACCAATTTCCTTTTTTCTCTCTAGTTCTGAGGCAAACTCAGAGCTTTAAGAAAACAGTCAAGTGTTCTACTACTCAGGAACACCTGTGGCTCCCACACTAGTTTAACATCTAATGAGTATTAATTTAATCTAATTTTTGTATTAATTAGTATATTTTCAACAATTAGTAAATATAACAGATTATTTTATAGTGTGCATGCAGACTAACCTCTCTCCTTTCCTTTCTTTCCTTGCTGGTACTAGTAAAACAAATTAAAATCTAACTATGAGAAAAAAAATAAAAAGTCTATGCAAGAAAAAAAAACCAAAACTTTAAATAAGGTGTGCCAGGAGTAAATAAATACATTCTAGTTAAGTTATGTGTATGTATGAAAAAAGGGGGAAAAATTCAGTAAATGAAGGTAGGTAAAAACCTGCTAGACCTATCTATTCTAAAAACAAAAAAGGAGACGGTTTCTGTGATACATGATTTATGATCATCTCTGATTATATAATTCC
Source organism: Mastomys coucha (assembly GCF_008632895.1). Classification (NCBI taxonomy): domain Eukaryota; kingdom Metazoa; phylum Chordata; class Mammalia; order Rodentia; family Muridae; genus Mastomys; species Mastomys coucha. The sequence goes on along the minus strand of NW_022196914.1, from coordinate 3,238,854 downwards.
TAAAGCTATCTAAAAAGCAAGGGAGAGAACAAGTTAGCTGGTAGTTACTGTTGTGAAAAGAAACACAGCTTCTAATAGGGTATAGCATCAAGATAGTATCCTTGAAAACGGATGGCAGCCTTGGATCCAAGTATGGCTACATGTCTGTATGCCAGCACTCAAGGGATGGAGACATGAAGGTCAGGAATTCAAAGCCATCCTTGGCTATTTAGCAAGTTCCAGGTCATACAAGACTCTTGCTCCCCAACAGCCCAAAAACTAATTAGAAAAGAGAAATGTAAACTCGGATTGTAACAAATACACTGAAGCTTTGAGATCATAAATAAAATCTCCAACAATGAGTCTGGGGCTGATTTGACGTGACCCATCACAGTACTCACTTGACGGTGCAGACTCACTCTCACTGTTATGTCTAGAGCTGGTCGACTCAGAGTTCAAACTGAGGGTGCTCGGGACAGATGAGAGCTCAGTGCAGAGTTGCTCCACATCATCTGGAACCACTGGCCACAGATGCTTGCGACTGTGCCTCACAGAATCCCAGCTATGACATTTTAGAATATCACAGCCTTGCTTGGTTTTAGCTATGAGCCCAAGAACATATACACAGGTCCTGCATGTAAAAATATGTGGTAAAAACAGTTTATAATTCCAAGGTGAGATTTCTTAAATAGCCATAAAAGAATCTACTGTATGGGTATTCATATTTTCCTTAAAAAGACATTTAATTATTGTTCAGTTTGTGATTAAAACAAAAAGAAAGCCTGGTAGCAAGGCCCTAGAACAGCACATTTAAATCAACGATTAAGAACCATGAAACATTGCCTTACATTTATTTCTGAGTACGAATACATTCACTAGAAAAACTTCAAGAATGTAACATACCCTCTGATGGAAAGGACCTCACACTGTTTTGCAAGTTTTAGTATATCTGGGATCACATTTTCTTCCTGTAGCAAATTAAGCCCCCAATTCGATGAGCCAATATTTCCCTAAAAGAAATAATATCAAATATTTGTAAGATTAATATTTTGAAGAAACCTTAAAATCTACCAAGAAATAAATCTGAGACAGAGAAAGAGAGAGAAAGAAATAGAGAGAGAGAGAAAGGAAAAAAAAGTCCATTAAAAAAAAAAAAGCCAAAACAAAACCAAAACTTAAATAAGCACTAATAGTTTAATCTAACATCTATTACTTCAGCATACAGATTATCTTTAAATTGTTTTTTTTTTTTTTCCCAAGACAGGGTTTCTCTGTATAGCCCTGGCTGTCCTGGAACTCACTCTGTAGACCAGGCTGAATCTTTAAATTGGTAGGAACAATCTTGCTCTTTAAATATTCATCTAAGAACAATCTTGCTCTTTAAATATTCATCTAAGAACAAGTACAAGGTAAAGTAATTTTAACTTATGTAGTTCAGTAGGAGAAACATAAAAAACAAAACCCACAAACACTGCAAAGACCAGAAATGTTTACTACAAACCAAGGCCCAAAGAGAAGCTTTCAACTTTTTAATCTCTTCCCATTTATCCAAGTCTGGAGTGCGAACGTTGTGACAGAGTTCTGTGATGATACTCTGGAGAGAGAAGAAGTACCACGTAAGCATCTTATGCTTCGAAAGTACTAGACTCTGGCACAAGACAACAAAGGTGTGCTCCTGTCATGTCTGCACACTTAGAACTGCTAGAGTAACTGTACACTCAGCTTTATCAGGAGGCTCAGGTTCTAAGTTCACAGTCCACACTTCTCACTAATCTGCACTACGTTCAGCTCAGCTGCCGATGAAAGGAAGAAACTTCAAACTTTTTGTGTATACGATAATAATTTCTTCAGTGAATTATGAAGACCACAGACCTTAGCTGGGGCTAATGCTACACAAGAAATAAGTTACTCAAGTTACTGAGCATCCCTATGCTTTGAATTCCTAATCTGTAAGCAACAACAGAACCTGTCTTAACAAGGTCTTGTGGGTTAATAAATATTACATATGAAGTACTTACTGAAGTACATTGTACCTAGTATTTAAGTCTTAAATATTAATGTTTTAAAAACATTGTGTGTGTGTGTGTGTGTGTGTGTGTGACACGGCACACTTGAAGATATTAGAGGAAACCCATGCAGGTTGGATCTTTCTTTCTACTACATGGCTCCTTAGAAACAAACTCAAGATTATCAAGCAGACAACAGGTGTTTTTTGAACCCACTGAGCCAACTCTGCTATATGTTTGTTTCTTTTAATTAGAAACAGCATCTCCTTAAAATTAATGTTTAGATTTTATCATACTATATGATTATGACACCAAACAATTTGAATACTGGCTAAGTCAGCTACAAAATAGTTTTGAGAAATATTGGCAAAGATAATTATTTTAGCACTATTAAGATTTTCCTTTTACTCTTTTCCAATTTAAAATACAAATTACGTTTTTACCTGTACTTCCAGTAAATGGCAGCCTGTTTTGTGGTGTACCAGTTGTCCATAAAGGTGTACGGGCAAATAGACATGAGGTCGTTGTAGTCTGGTGTGATCAAAGATGACTGAGAAAGTTACTCACATACTTAAATATGCTAAGTGAGTAAACAAGAATTAGTAAGCTTGACAGAACTCCTAACAAAACTATAGAGGGATGAAACTGAGGATTTCTCTGAAAAAAATAAAAGTTTTTCAGGCCTCAAAGTTTAATGGTAATAAAGCTAGAGCTAGAAAAGCAGACCAGGTTGAGGACATGGAGCATATCTAGTGAGGTGGCATGAAGCATGTTAGCATGCACTATACTCCCATTAGAAACTTGGAGCCTTGGACAAGCAAGAGCTTTCCTTTATCAGTGTACAAGAGTCCTCAGAAACGTTTTTAAATAACTTATTAAAAGCTGCTTTTAAATTTGTCATTTGAGAGACAGTAGTACACGGACCCACCGACTGGTCCTTACCTTTGATTACTGCGGCGAACGTAGTTATCACCATCAATAGGCTTCCTGTATGTAGTGAGGGCTTCATTAAGTTGTTCCTCAATCAAGTCAACATACTTTGAATTATATTCCTAGGAGATTATAGTGTTTTAATCCTTCTGTTTTCATAATGACCTTTACTATATTATGTAAGATATTTAGCAAACCTTAGAAGCATAAATATGAGAAAAGTAAAAAAGTATGTTCACAAGCTTTTAGAAAAGGAAAAGCGTAAGTTATGAAGGCAAATGCTCTATCCCATCTAAAAGAGCTCTGTATAGCTTTTCTCCTCCTTCCAAATAAATGAGCAAATCATGGCTTTTGTCATATTAGAATTCTCATTTTCATTAAGAAGTTGTCTTCTTAACATTAAACTCTGAAGACATTCAGTAGAAATTTTAAAAAGAAAATTACCTGAATTATATAATTTCGGTATTTTTAGATAAAATTCTTTACCTTACTAATTTAAGTCAGGTCAAAAACAAAATTGCTTTCATATATACCACTGGAAAAAATTGTAAGTCAATGTTTTAGGGTAAGTATACCATTCTATCTCTATTACAAAACATTTTCATTTCAAACTGTCAGCAAAAATCAGTAAATCCAACTTGGAAGGCAACTTAGCTGTACTTATTAGAAATCCAAATTTATTTGTATTAATAATTGTATTTTTACACTTGGGAGGCAGAGACAGGTGGATTTCTGAGTTCGAGGCCAGCCTGGTCTACAGAATAAGTTCCAGGACAGCCAGGGCTACACAGAGAAACCCTGTCTCAAAAAAAAAAAAAAAAAAATTATATTTTTAAACATAATCTAATTTATATACTTCCAGAACTATGAAATATATATATCCTTATACATATCTATATGTAATAATAATAACAAAAAACATTAATTTAAAAAATTAGGTGTGTTGGGCACAATCTAAATATGTTAGTACTGGGATTGGTAACATACAGTTC
>NW_022196914.1:3216181-3234937 GCF_008632895.1 Mastomys coucha | reverse complement strand
CAAAAATAGTGGCCAGTGAGATAGCTCAACAGGTAGAGACACTTGCTGCCAAGCATCATAACCATTTCAATCCCTAGAGATTGCATAAAAGATACATGACTAAATGACTCCTGCAAATTGTTCTGACTTCCACATGTGGGTATGTGTACAAGTATACACACACTCACACATGTGCGGGTACACACACACACACACACACACACGTGTGCACACACACACACATATACACGCACATGGTGGGGGAAGGGGTAGTGTTTAAAACGAATAAAGTAGATCTAAATGCACTGTTCTGGAAAGTTCTGTAAGATAAACTAATAAATAAAAAAAATTCAGTTCTATTTACATTTGCAAACTGAATTAATCCCTTTATATTTTAAATAAAAAACAAAATATATGTGTATATATGTATGTATATATGTATGCTTACAGCTGTATACATACTCAAGTATATAAGACACAAACTGTGAAGGATAGCATCTTCAGAGAAGACAGTACAAAAGAGAGAAGCCTGTTTCCATTTTAAACCACAAAGACTATGCCAGTCAGGCACTTTAACTTAGTAACCTGCTTGGTCCACTGAAAGCTTTTCCTAGTCATTAGGCTTTATGTTTACTGTACAATAATAACAACGGTTTAATTAAATACTATCAATGTACTTGCCTCTAATAAAAATGTCAGTGTACAAAAAACTTGATTAAGACAAGTATTTGAGCTTTCTGCAGATTATTATCCATGGAGTATATATACTCAATGATCTCTTACCAGTGACAACCACTTCTTTACCATAGTTGAAAGTTATCAAATGGATTAAATTCCTGATAAAGGTTATTTTGAAGATCTGGTCCAAAAATATTGACCTGGAAGGAGACACAGCCCTCCATCCCAAGTGTGGCTGTCTACTAGGATAGATATAAACAGGCAGAGAAAGGGCAAGATGTAAGGGCAAGGAGATACAGTCCTTCATGTCAACTGTGGACCTGCAGCTACTACGAGATTCAGCTAGAGGATGGGAAATACTGCCCTTGTCAAGAGCTGTAAATGAGAGGCCCATGAATGTAGCCCCCAAGAAAGACTCAACACAAATCAGCCTATTTAGAGCCAGCAAACCCATATGAGTTTACCAAGAGAGAAAGAATGTTCCTTCCTCCTGTTTCAAACCTAGAGTGGCATGAAACTTAGAATCCAAAATTAGAGGAAAGGGCTACAGAGACAGCTGGACTTGACAGTCAGCATCTACATGGTAGCTCACACACAGCCTTTAGGACTTCAGTTCCAGGGAATCTGGTGCCCACTTCAGGTGCCTCCACAGGCACCAGGCACATGTGGTCAAAATAACCAGGGGGAACAAATGGCTCAAGTAAGCATGCTTGCTACCAAGCCCAATGATCTGAGTTTGAGTCCTATTATCTACATGACAGAAGGAGAAGGCTCATTTCTACAAGTTGTCCTCTGATATTCATACAACACACACAAAATAAATAAATAAATCTAGCATTAAAAAAAGAAGTACATAAATATACATGTTGATATAAAATTAATATAATTTAGTATTAATGTATGAATGTTTATTTAATTTGTTTTTTTGTAGATTGGGTCTCATATAGTGAAGGATGGCCTGAATTTCCAAAGGAAAAAAGTATATCTTATTATTTCATAAGATGTTACCTTGTGCCATTTTTCCAACTGTTTTGCGACATAACCCCTTTCATTCAGGTAGGAAAATCCTTTCGGAATGGAGAGAAACCTGTAAATTAGAACAACCATAGCTGAACACTGAGTCCAACAAAATTCTCTAAACTAGCACAAAGAACATGCTTCAGAAACAAACAGACCTTGGAATATGTCTAGTATAAAATAATCCATAATTTACTAAAATTTCAAACACAAGGACTTCCATTTTTCCCTACATCTGACAGTTATACAAATAAAACCACTGGTGTACTTTTGTAATCTTTTTTAGATAGGCCTACTGGAAGGACACCCTGACTACCACACCCGACTTGGCTGTTCAGCTGCCAGAAGCCAGATCAGCCATCACCCAATTCCATTACTGGATCTCAGGACCACAGCATGCAACCATGTACCTTATAGGTCTACGTGATTCAGAAAAGCCCAACTTTGCCTCTCTTGTTTGTCTTCTAAGCATGCCTTCCTTAAACATTGGGCTGTTCTCCCACACTTTGGGCTTCCTTTCTCTCAGGCTTCCCTCCCACTAAGTGGCTACTCGTCTTCTGCGTGTCTGCCCTTCATGCCCTCTTAGGGCACAGCCTTCGGGACTCCTCTCCTCTACAGTCTTCCTCAGGGTAGCTGTTAAGGGTTTACAGTTTGTCTACTCTGGGGTCTTCTGTTTTAAACTCTAAGAAAGTTGTCCATGACCTTCCAACTTGCAGATAAACTTTCACAATATTTGCACAAAGACTGAATGCAATAAAAATAAGGGAAACGTCATCCCAAGCAGGAGCACAATGCTAAGCACACACTCACAAGGAGTAGCTCAGTTCTAAAGTAAGCACGGTTCAGATGTTCAAAGTAAATTCAGAGTATCTCCTTGTCAGATCTGTATCTAACATTAGTACACATGACCAAGAGGACAGAACAAATGTACTTCATACTTACCTCAGGAGGAGAAGCAAGCCCTTGTCTCCAAGGTGGGATAAGGCTGGTTTCATCTGAATAAGAGCATGAAGATTGGCCTAAAGAAGTGATCACTAAGTTAGTAATAATGCAAAGGTGGCGTATGTTCTGTTCCAAAACACTTACGCACAGAGATGTTATAACACTGCCAATTAAAATGGAATATTTTAATGAAATTTTGCCTAAAATAAAACTCAACTTTACCTTGTCTTCACAAGCTTCATCAAGAATATCCAGCGCTTCAGAAGAAATTGTTTTGTTTTTATCATGTAGCTGAGTTACGAGTAACTCAATCCCCCAATTGTTGAAGAATTCAACATTAGCTCTCAGTAAAACCCTTAAATGTTTTGTTGCATACAGTCTGCAGGCCTACAGAGATAAACACATCAAGTCATCCTAGACTATTTGCTATCATTTTGAAAACAACAAAAAAGCTCTTCTACCTGGAAAGAACTAGAGCTGAGGTGTAGTTACATCTGCTATGAATATATCCCTTCTAATTTGCAGCCTCTTTCTTTTAACCTAAAAAAGTTCTAGATGGAATTCCTCAGAGAATGGATTTTTGTTTTGTTTTGTTTTTTAAAAATTCCCAACTATTATAAATTATGTATCAAATTTTTGTATTTGGCAAAGCCACAGGGGTCAGCATATGTGAAGTAGTACATGGTACCCTGGAAATAACATCTTTATGATCACAGAATGTCCCCAGCCAGGTAAGCACAGAGGCTAAAGCTTACGGTGAATTAAATTTCTATCCCATGTCTTAGTTACTTAGCCTAAAGGTTCTTATGACTCAGCCTATAGTTTATACAGTACTGGAAAGAGATGGCTAGTAGAGTACAGCTTTCCCTCCTGCGTTATACTCACATCCGTAGCTGCCGTGAGGATTTTTGAAAGAATGACTCTGGCTAATCCATCTCTGCTATAGTCTAGGCTAGAAACGGTGAGTTTTAGCAGGTGATCTTGGTTTTTCAAGGAACAAAGATTAAGGAGGCTAAAAGAGAAGAATTATTGTAAATTACTGTGTTGATTCATTAACTTAGTAATCTTTTTCATTAGCTTTATTGAAATATGATTGACAAATAAAAATTATGTGTTTTCAAAGCAGAAAACCTAATCTGTCTAATCTATCTAATTAATCTATTATCTAATTATCTAATCTATCTAATCTATTAGATATAAATTTAACCTATCAGGTGATAAATTCATTAACAAATCCATTAGTACAGATAATTACTATTTTAAGGGATAGGCATGTAAAAACAATGCCACATACATTATTAAAATCCTACATAAACAATTATTTTTGATAAACATTATTTACCAAACACACATGTCTATGACTAAAAGGCAAATTGTCTATCTGGACTCACTGAAACTAAAGTTTAGTTCATAATGCAGCAAATCTGAGAAGGCTCACCACTGAAAGACACTGCACTTTTCCAGCATTTTGACTCCATGAGGATGACAAGAGAGTGTTCCAATAAATAAGAAGTAGTGTTGACTAAGGGTGGTCAATAAACCATTATTCTGAAGGCTTCTCTCAGGTTTCATTCCAGATGAAGCATTGAGCCACTGAACAATATCTTTCACGAGATCTTCTAAGTATCCTTGACCGTCCTGTAATTAGAAAATCATCTTTAATAGCCATAAAAAATTTAGTGATGGTAAGTCATCAGTAACAGATAGGATCACTGAATTTTAACCCTTTCAATGAAAACACTGTTACCTGGAGATAGTCTTTATTTCCCATCTCTCCATCTTACCTGAGGGTAAGCTAGTCCATCTAGAGGGCAGACAATTCCCTAAGGTTTCAGGATTCAAATATATGTCTAAGCTTATAAGCTTATATTTCAGAGCTTATAGAGACTAGGAAATAAAAGTAAGCCAGAAAGGCAGATATGGTGGGGGTACACTTTAATCCCAGCACTCTAGCAGGCAGATCATTGGGTTTGAGGTAAACATGGCCTACGTAGTAAATTCCAGGTCAGACAGGGCTACACAATATGACCAGAATTTAAAAAAAACAAAAACAAAAACAAAAAAAAACAGAAAGGAAAAAAAATAAAAGAACAAAACAAAAACATGGGGGAAAGTATCAAAGACTACCACAGGAGTCAACAGAAACTACCTGCTGTGAAAGTCTGGAAGGCTTACCTCTTCAGACTCAAGAAGAAATTCTGTAAACTGACAACCAACAACTGTGAGCTGCTTGGACTTGGCAAAGTCCAGATCCAGACTAGCGTACAGTTTACTGCTGGGCTTGTAAAAGTAAAGAAGTCTGCGCACAAACCTGAAATTAGGGTGAAATTAGCAATAAAGTAGGAAACCAAACAATTATTAAAGAGCAGGGCAGGACACTCATTAGACACCTTGGTACACTTCATAGATTTTCAAAAGCAATCAGAGGAAAACTTTGTTGGTTGAGTAAGAACATTACAGGAAGACCTGGTAGGGAGCACTCAGACATGGGCAGGCATGGAGCACACACTTTAAGCCCTCAGCACTCAGGAGGTAAAGGCAGAAAGCAGTAGCTCAAAGCCAGGTTAGACCACATAATAGGTTTCAGGTTAGCCTGGGCTACATAGCAAGCCTGGCCTCAAAAAAAAAACCAAAAGAGCAACATAAAACTGCACAAAACAGAGAGAACATATAGACTGTAAAGCTAGGGAGACATTAGGAAGCCTCTTACAGACATGGGTTTAATTGAATTTATGTACATATTTCAATAACCTTCAATGTTATGCTCACTTAATATATATAGTTCAGCTTAATTTTCCATACAACAGTGTAACCCAGAAAGGTAGCAGGAATTATAAACCAAATTTATTAAGATATCAGTCTTTTTTTCTTAAAGGTTCTCATGAGTACAATGCTTCTTAATATCACCGTAACTTGTCAGTTCTATATATTTCTTAAAACCTTATATAAACAGTTATATATGATTACAGTGTAAGAAATGTTAATGATAGGAGCTTTCAGACACAGTAAGATCCTTCTATCCAAAGAGCTTGATAACTGGTTGTTCAGTAACTCAGAAATAACAAAGCACACAGGTGCAGTAGAGAGCAGAGGCTTCATGTGCTCTGTGTTGTGACGTAGCATCCTTTACAGACGTGGAACTGAGTAGTTAGGAAGAAGAGAATACTCTCAGAAGATGATCTGAATGTGAGCACAAGTGACCTAATAAAACACACGGCCCTTCTTATTGCCATCCTTGTGTTAGGGTTAGGACCACAAATGACCTAAGTAACACTACCCCAAAGTAAGATCAAAGCTAGAAGCAGAGTAACTAATGAGAATTTAGTCGATGCACTCTGACTATAAGACTGCACATAAAAACATCACTTAAAAAAAAAAAAATCAATGACTACTTTTAAGTTTAATATAAATTTAAATTCTTTAAATTTTACATACCTGTGCAACTGCTCATCTTTATAGTTTCTTAGATTTACATTTGGCCACTAGAAAAACACAATATATTATATAATGTATATCTGGCAATTCCTAAGCATAAACTATAACAAGTACAGTAATAAAATGAAGGGAGTTCAGCAATCCCCATGAAGTACTCTATCATACCTTAAGAATGGTGCCAATCAGATTCCAATTCCAGTCAAGATTCTCTTTATGTTGAAGGACTTGGCTGTCTCTAAGGTTTATCAAAAGAGCTTCCTCTGTATCCTAAAATCAACAGATAGTAAGAAGGACAATTATGCAGTTTATACTCACATCAGGAAACTAACTTCTAATTTTAAAAACGAAAAGGGGGGGTGGTATTTATAGTTAGATCGTCAAAGATCCTCAATGATCATTTCCAAAAGGTTAACAAAACAACAAAAACTAGGGCGTGAGCTGGTTCAGTTAGTAAAGTGCTTGCCTTACAAGCATGAGCACCTAAGTTCCAGCCCCAGAGCCTACACGTGCTGAGACTGGTGACGCACTTGCTATCCTGGCATTGTGGAAGAAATGTAAGCAAAGTGCTGGAGCTGGGCCCAGCCTATGGGGCAAGTTTTTTGTTAATAAGAGACCCTGTCTCAAAAACAAACAAAAGTGAAAAACTCAAGGCCCATGGTCTCTGAGGAACAGCATGGTGCTGTTGCTGTTCTTCTGTCTACACACACACACACACACACACACACATCCACACAAACTCCTGCAGCACAGTCTACCTTCACATTCACACAAACTCCTGAAACACACTCTACCCTCACATACACACAATGCAGCTCAAGGATTCCTGTTCATGGCAAAACTCACCCTTTGAAAAGCAATCTGCATGCAAAAAATTGAAAATCCAGACAATCTAGTTGCTGAGAATTAGGAAACAAAATAAATTTATGTTCATTTTCAGTACCTTAAGAACAAATATATCTTTCTGAACTCGAAGATACTGATCCCGCTTCTGGTGAGTTGCAATTGCTTTCTGAATGATGTGATCTAAATGAAGGCTGTAAGGCTTAGGTCCTCGCTTCTTCATCTCATGGAAGCGTTTTAAACAGTTCAGGGCTGCACTGGCTCGCCTAACAAGGAAAGAAAAATCCATACTGTGACAGGGCTAGCATCCTTTTCAAGCAATGGTTTCTTAGTTTCTTAGGCTTACATAAACTCAAGAACTGAGATTACCAAGCAATATTTGGTCAAGCGTGGGAGCATAATGACAACAGGTCAGCACTGCTAATTTACAGAGGAAACCTATTGTGGAGTTATACTTTCACATACTAATTCTTTCTTGTAAGGTAGTAGGACCATTTTGTATATGGGTTTTAAGAATTTTTTATGAAGTGCTGGCAAGATGGGTCAGTGGGTTCACTTGCACAAGGGGTACCTGGGTTTGGAACCCTAGTACTCACAAAATGCAGGCACTACACTATGCACCTGCAGCCTCAGGGCTCGAGGTGAAGGCTACTAAATCCCAAGTCCCGAGGCTACTCAGCCTGCCTAGCCAGAAGGGCAAGGCAAGCTCCTGCTTCAGGGAGAGACCCTGTCTCATAAAGTAAGGTAGAAATACAAGGAGACACCTGACTTCAACCTCTGACTGCTATGTAGATGGCCAGCATGACTCCCTCTCCCCTCCTTGTGTATACTCACAGGTATACACAAGTACTTAAATCAAGAAGCCAGTTTTCTTACTAAAGCTTTAAAGCTTTGTTTTTTACATGTTACTCTTTATTCTACTTGAAACTGATTTTTGTTTACATGAAGCTGCAAAAACCATTTTACTGTCCATCAATATAATCCATGATCCTAGTATTAACGGAATTGTCTCTATCTTCTGTACTGATTGATAATCTTAATTGAAATCTTTTAAACTTATTTAATTACTTATTTGTTACATGGAAAAGTATAGTTTTCAAGAATTTGGTAGCAACCAAGTCTCAGCTTCAGAACTTGTAATAAGTAGAATCGAAAATTCTTAGGATACAGTCAGACTGGCAAGTATGTAATCTGTCAGTAAAGACAACTTAGGGAGCTAAAGAAAGAAAAAATTTAACACTAATATTATTTCAGTTATTTGAACTACAATTTTTAATCTTAATGATCTCTGAGACTTTGACAGAGTTTAGAACTACCACCAGGTTTTGAGGAAGCATTTACTTCAATCATGGAACTACTAAGATAAAACTTCTATACTATACTATAAGCTTCTAGTTAGAACCATGCCTTCCTTGCTAATGCCTTAAACAATAGGTCTCTAGTCTATTTATTGGAAAAATTAAAATAATTGTTACTTATTGATAGTTAGGCCCATCTGTAAACATGTGTATTACTAAAGCTAGTTAAACTTTTGAAAAATGTGTAATTTTAAACAAATGTTCACAGTTCCAAACAGGTAGTGAACTGCATTTTGCTTACGGGGGGGAAACATATATAACTTTTCCCAGATCATAAAAGCAAACAAATTAAAACCATAACAGAAAAACTCTCTATTTCAGTCATACAGTAAAGCCTTGTTTAGAAACATGATAGGAAAAATGTCAACCTACCACTTACTAACACTTTATAACCTCAAATACAAATTATTACTATTTTGACAATTGTAACTTTCCCTTCTTGAGGTTCCCAAATGGAACTGCCGAGAACAACCTAACAACACTACTTGTTTTCTCTCCCCATTTCAAGCATATTGAGCATACTTTGCTGAGGCTCTGATACTTACAGTCTCTTTTCCTTGGGAATATCGAAGGATGCAGCCATGTTCATAAGGGTTGGCAAGCAGTGCAGATGGTGGCTATGCGAGTGAGGCAAGATGGTGTTTGCCTACAAGGAACATGATGCTTCATGAGACTTAAGAGACAAATACAGTTATCTGCAGACATAATACAGTATGCAAGACCAATAAAACCCAAGGCTTTTCATGAAAACAACTTAATTATTTCTGCACACACATACTTATAATTTTGAATCCCATCAAATTTCAATAAGAATGACAGGCTGTGAGCAGTGGTGGCACACACCTTCAATCCCAGCACTTGGGAAGCAGAGGCAGGGGATTTCTGAGTTTGAGGCCAGCCTGGAGTGAATTCTAGGATAGCCAGAGCTATAGAGAGAAACCCTGTCTTGGAAAAAAAAAAAAAAAAGAATAACAGGCCAATGAGATAGCTCTGCAGGATAGATATCTGCCACTAAATATGAGGACTTGAGTTTTATCCCAAGATCCACATGGTAGAAATAGAGAACTGACTTCTCCAAAGTTGTCTTCTGACCCCCAATGCACCACGGCACAACTTTACACATGCATATGTGTATACACACAAACACACACAGACACATACACATTATAAAATATTTTAAAGAATAAGAATAAAAATAAAGCTACTAATTGTCATATGTCTGTTATTATTAAATATGGCTTCTAAAAGTTGCCAATCTCATTTCTTAAATGATCTGGAGAATTAGGTAGCAAAGCACTGTATTTGAGAAAAGTACAGAGGCTGTGCTATATCGACCTCAGAATGTATTGGTCCCATATAGTAGCAATCCTTAAATAGAAACATTACCTCCTGATGCCAGACAAAATTTAACTACCCAACCAGCTTTCTACCAAAAAGTACATTTATTAAATGTAAAAAAGGAGAAGATATGATAAAAAACATTGAATTAATATTACTATACTTTAATCCAGCCTGCTTTTATCTTTTGTAAGACTCACAAATTCTGGGGCTCACAGAAAAAGATTAAATTTCTATCAAGATTCCTTCACATAAAGGAAACGAATACCAGTGTTTCTATAGGACGTGGTATCTGAGAACATACAGCTTGTCTGACCTGAGTAGTGCTCTTACCAATAGGCTCAATGAGATCAGAGCAAGTCGCTAATTCACTGATTAAAAAGACGGACTTTGTATACCGTTTAATTCTCTACCTTACATACACAGCTTGGCTGCCATGTTGAGAGAAAAGAGATGGGAAGAAAGGAGGAAACACTTGTTTGGTTTTGGTTTCTCTGATAGTGTCTGTTATGTAGCCCTGGCTATTCTGACATTCATTATGTAGATCAGGCTGGCCTCGAACTCAGAGATCCTCTTGCCTTTGCTTCCTGAGTACTGATATTAAGATCAAAAGTATACTATCACGCCCAGCCAGAAATACTTAAGAGGGTGGTGAGGGTGGGGTAGTGTTAACTCTTGCCAATAGAAGTAAGCCACTGATGTGTATGGAAAAAAAAAAATTGTGTCAAAAAAAAAAAAATTCACTTCAAGGTCAAAGGCCCATAGTTAGAAAGGTCAAAAAATCATGGAGTTAGCAGAGGCCTTGCCCAGAGTCTCACTCTGTGAACCTAAACTATTAGTTTATGGAAATCACTGACACTCAAGTAAAACAATTATATTTAGAACTTTTTCAAAAAAATATCAACATTCAGTATTTTGTATTTTCCACACTTGTGACATTTATAAAACCAGTTAATATAGACACATAGAAATCTACCAGGAATAGGTACCAAAGGCTTTGGCAAAATGATAATGTATTCTATGAGCTACCATCCAATTAACCTGATTTATCATTTAAAATCCTAAAAGTCCAACCACAAGGCAGAGGGCACAGTACTCACCATATGTAGGAGCTCTCCTAAAAGGATGGTCGCCCTCACTGAGATGTGGTCGTCACTGTTCGTTATCACTTCGACCAAGCCCTAGGAGGCAAGAAGGAAGCACTCGTGTTGCCCTAGGAGGCATTTCTGCACCAGACCTGGTTTTTACTCCTGAGAAGTTTTTGAACAAACAATGTAAGCTAAAGGTTTGTAAATATTACCTCTAAAAGTCCATTACGAATAAATGCAGAGAGTATCAGTGCCAAATAATTGTCCATGAGGTCTGGCCTGGAGGCAAAAGCACAGTGGCAACTTAAATGTTCAACAGAACATAAAAGCAGTGAGGGTGATAAGTGGCAGTTGTTCTTCTATCTAAGGTCTACCTGGATCTAGCACGATGGGGAAGAATAGTTTTTGCCTCAGCTGCCACAAAGCCATCTGAAAGCCTCCAACTGTCCTGGAATCTTCCTGGATCTAAAAGAATTAAAATGAGGTTGTTAGCAGATTAGGCAATACTGAAACAGATGAGCATGGGACTATCAGCTAACCAGGCTACAAAAATAACACTTGTCGAGAGAGGTGGAGATTGTCATGACTGGCACAGGTGTGGCTACCTGGGCTTGTCAAGAGGTGTGTGCCTGTGACAGCAGCCTTAGGAAGTGTGCATACCTATACACGCACATGAAACACACACACAACTGTTTATGGGAATGTACACACTTCTAACTTCCTTCATTTGGAGAATTAGGCATCTTATGAATCAGACAATTCTCTAATTACCAGAAAGAAAAGAAAATGTTTATATTTGTATTTAGTAAGCTGTTTGCAGCAGCAGACCCCAGTGCCCTTCAGAACCTACCTACACTGAGCAGGGCTTCTATGAACTCGTCTGTCACAACAGGTAGAGGGAGACGAAAAATATCATAGAGCACTTCAAGGAGACCTCTCTGGAACAACAAATACAGTGCACTTATTTCTACAGAAGTCCTTAAGGACTTTTAAAAGATCATGTTTACAGAATAACAACGTAACAGAAACATACCTAAGGGGTAATTACTAAATATTTAACATGTCATTTAATCTTTTAATCTTTCCTTATCACCACTGTACAAATTTGGAAAGAGATTTGAGTTCTTTCCATGTGCAGGCATAGAGGTAAGCAGATGGTCAGAGGGGTGGCTGAGTAGTAAACTCCTTGGCTTGGACATTCCAGGGTTTGATTCCCAACACATCAAAAAAAGGTGAACCAGTTATCAGCAAACCCTCCCACTTCCATGCACACCCAGCCAATGCTTTCTAACAGTTTTTCTTCCTACAGGTACAGTTCACTTAAAGAAAAAACTTGAAGGCAAAATGGAGAAACGAAATTAAAACCCATTAAACGAAAAGATACCTTAAGAGCTAATGTATGTTTTATCCACATTCAATTTGGTTTCGCTTAATATGAATTTACTAATTATAATAATTTAGAAATATAGCTAATAAATCAACACCTAAGAGTTTTAGTGAAAAATCACCATCTTCAAGATAAAAACATGATAATATGGTATCAAAAGAGCATAAATTACAAAGCACGACTACGTAATATAGTAATATACTATTTTTTTGGTAAGTGTATTTCTATGCTTGACTCTTACAAAATAAGAATACCCTTCTGCTTTACTTGCATTATTTTAATAAACTATAATTAATTTATATTTTAACTTAAGTTTTAATAAAACTGTTACTCATAACAGTATTTTAAGGGATTTATACACTTACTCTGACGTATTCATGTACTGAAAAATGCTCTAAACTAAAAATTACCAACTTGAAGAAAAACTTCATCTAAAATGATTTCTAAAGAACCCGTGTGCATGTGTGCAGATGACTAAGGAGGCCCAAGGCGCTGGATTCCCCTGAACTGCAATGACAGTGCTGTGACGCGTACGGAACCTGGCCTGAATCCTCTGCCAGAGCAGGGGGTACCCTTACCAAGTCAGGAGTCCTCTCCAGCCCCAAATGTAACTTTTAAAGGTCTAGACATGTAAGAATTACAGTAACTGTTACCTACCCTTATTTCCATATTTGGTATGCAAAGTACTCCAATTAGAGATTGTATCCCAGAATTTCCAGGTTTACATAAATTAATAATACCTAAAGAGGGTAAAAGTTAAAAAAAAAATTAAACTAAGAAAGAACTTCTACAATAATGTGTCATAATATAAAAATATATGATTTTTTCTAAGTTAAATTATACTATTTGGTTATTACATTTGATATCATGTAAGTAACAGATACCAAGTATTCTCAGAATTTTCCAAACGTGAAATTGACATTACTCTCATCACCTAAATTTCTTATTAATTTCTATTTCATAGATAGAAACTGATAAACACAGCAGTGGCTATAAATAAATGTTTCTCTGGGAGTAACAATATGAGAGAAAAAAGAACAATATTTTCCCTATCTAATACACCTTGAAACTACAGTGAAAAGCTGCATGATGCTTGCCAAATTTAGTTCTAACATCTCCTAAATGCAAAAATGAGAATAAGCAACGGATACCAAATAAAATTCACAAATTCACAGATCAAGGAGTTTAAGTTACAGATACTAAAGTTAATGATACTAAAATTCTGTGTTACAAAGGATATGTATATAGGTGATAAGCAAGCACAAAATACTCAGGACCATTAACTATCATGAAATGCAAACTACTTAAGTGAGACCAGTGCACTGGCCTAGAAAGCCAACAGCAAAGCCTGCAACAGCAAACAGTGCGCATGTGCACCTCCTTCAGGACTAAAGAATGCTGCATCTGCAAGCTGCTTCATGGTACGTTAGACAAACTTTAGACGGAATGATGAAGACACAGAGGGACAGACTGACACACAGACAGTAGACAGGCAATAAAATCTACATAGTGGGAATACGTGCTAACCACTGCACAGTTTTTTAAATTCTTTGAAATGCCTTATAGCAAAATGCTAGGGAAAATGTTTTTGAAAGTCACAAAGGACTCTGACTCTCTCTCTCACACCACTACAAAGGCTGAGTGTCCATTATCAAACATCCTTAGAACCAGATGTGTTTCAGATCCTGATTTTTTTTCAAATTTCAGAATTCCTGCATATATGCCATAAAATAATTCACATGTGGGCATAACATAAATTCATTTAAGTTTCAAATACACATTATATACATATCCTGGAGACTAAACTCAAATGTTCTTGTGTTATGAGAGCAACTAGTCCCGTGAGGTCACATGTACAATCTTCTGTTCATATTACTGCTCAAAAAGCCTCAGCTGTTGTAGCGTTCTGAGTTTCATATTAAGGATGATCAATTATATGCCTGAATGCATGAGTATCTATAATTTCTCTTTGAACTTCGAATCAAAATTCAAGTTAAACACAGTAAGCAAAATTAAGTGCTCAGGTCTTTGAAGTGCACTTCCCCAACTTTGACATCTGACAGGAGTTTGAGAAACCAGACTACGGTTAAGAGACATAATTACCCTGTGCTAACATTGTAAAAAAGCTGTTGACGCTTGTGTAAAAACCTGTGCTGCTGAAGTTATCCCTCCACAAGTTATTTGTAATTTTAAAACTTGTAGAATCAACACTGCAAAACTGTATTTAATTTATAAATAGGGCCACAGAATGTAAACACTATTAGGAAACTACTTCTGTTAGAACAGTATTTTCAAGGTCATAGTTGAAATACTATTATTTTTCTTAGTTCAATAGAAGGTAGAAAGCATCTAACTAGTCACAGATCAATACATAAGGCACTAGGAGAAAGTCATTTAGTAAAAGTATATGAGATGGACTTTAAAGGAGGCTGACCAAGACAAGGGACACACTAATGGTGAGCAGAGTCGAGAAGGCGGCAGGCTGAGGGAGCAGTAGGTGACCGTGGTGGTTAAAGCAGTGCAGCACATGGTAAAATGAAGAAGGCTATAGGAGGGTTAGCTCAGGAACAGCAGAGGATGCCTAGTGACAGAGAATGGCATCATCTTGGAGTAAGGCAAAGAGGGTTAAGCTAGCCAAGGTGACCCAAGTCATGTTCATTTTTAAAAGAGAATATGGGATTTAGTGCTTTACACTTTCAGCTTGGGTGAGAGTGGGTTGGGGAGAGGACCTCAGTGATCACATGGCAGAAACCGAGTCCCATATGCAAGATGATGCTCCCTGGGAAGGGATTAGACTAGGTGAGGCGTCCTAACAAATCCCCAAGCTAAAGCTAGGAGAGGGAAGATTGGTGCTAGTGGACTAGCTTTCTCATCATATGATGCTGATGCTTCCAGAAGTGAGAACCACATAAGTCTCTAAGCAGTGACTGCTCTTCTAAAGGTCCTGAGTTCAAATCCCAACAATCATATGGTGGCTCACAACTATCTGTACAGCTGCAGTGTCCTCATATACAACAATAAATAAATAAATCTTTGAAAAAAAAAATGAATCCCCTACTTTTTGGTATTTTGTTTTGACAACAGAAAATGAATGAAAACAAGTATGAGAGATGTTATGTTTACTCTTAGGTCCACATAAAACCTCTCAGTTGTCCATGAAGGTGAAATAGGTAGGGCAGGGTTCTCACTGGGGCACCAAGAGAGCAGAGGAAGCGCGTTGCAGACATATAGCTGAAGCCTACTGACTGGGATAAGTATTTGTATGGAAAAGATATCTGTAAAGTGTTAAGTACACAGCAGTGTTTATGTAAGTTTTTTCTTTAGCTTGTGGCTAATGTCCCTTTCTAAGCTCTCTGTAGTAATACTACTGTTAACTTCCCCTTCCCCTAAGCCATGACTTCTGGCAGTCTCTGCTTGGAGGCTACCACCTAAGACAAATGCTCTCTGCAGATGTCTTTGAAGAAGCTGCCTGAAGATCTTCTGAACCTGGGGACCTTGGCACCTGAACCTTTTTTGCAGTATGCAAATATCATGTAATCTAGAGATTTGGTTTACGTTTCTCCTGTGACTATAAAAGCCCTGGCTTATCTAAGTAAAGTGAAGTCTTGATTGGGCTATTTCAATTTGACTTTGTGATTTCTCTCTGCATTTCGAATCCTCTATTTCAGGTCCTTTGTTCCCTCCTCTGAGAGAACCCAGTTTACGCAGTTCCATGCTACGAAACTAAGTCTTTACTCCCTAAAAAGATGAAGCAGTATAATCTTTATACTAAAGAAATCTGGTGACCAGGAGGAGACAGGCTCCAGAGTAGAAGTCTTGCTCATCATTCATAAAGTCCTGGGTTCAAAACAAATAAACTGTAAAAGCAAATAACAAAGAAGTTTGAGACTCCTAACACCCTGCTTAACTTAATAATTATGAGATTACTACACCATTTTTAAGTAACATGCTTTAAAGTAATACATACAACCCCTCCCTTTTTAATTTTTTTTTAAAATTTTTATTTTTTGCCCTTTACTTTGGGAGTCTTGAGGAAAGAGAGGTACATAATGCTAGATTTTCTTAAAATGTTCAGGTAATCATTTTAGCACAGTGAGTTGAAAATGTAATGAGTATATATCTATACAGAATGCAGAATATAGAATGCAGTATCTTACTCTAACTTTTATTTTGTGTAAATCTCTTTGAATACTATATATTTAAAACTACAATCATATTTAAATTAGATGCTACAACAATTAAACCTTTGAAAAACCAAGTTTAGTTTAGTTTTTTATGTCACTGAGCAATATGCAGAACATACCTGCCCATGAGCGGAATGTCGCAATGATTCCCATTTTACTGGCTAGAAATCGTGCTTCTCTGTCTTCTCTGTTGCAGGGTGTGGGTGGGGAATTATTAAAGACACAAAATTGAAACTGAAATCAGTTTTTGCTGGTAATGCATCAGAGAAAACTCTATCATAAATGTTAGTTATTTACACTTGAAATCAAAACAAGATGTTCTGATAAAGACCAGATCTACTCTAAAGCCAATTACTCAACTTTTAGTATAAATTGATCTTCAACTATAAAGACAATATAAACGAGGTGTGGTAGTAGTGCACACCTACAATCTCAGCACTCAGGAGACAGAGACAGGAGCACTGTTGTGGGCTGCAGGCCAGGCTAGCCTACACAGTAGATAGTAGTGCACACCTACAATCTCAGCACTCAGGAGACAGAGACAGAGACAGGAACACTGCTGTGGGCTCCAGGTGAGGCTAGACTACAGAGTAGGTGTCTGGCTAGCCAGGCATAACATGATAAGGCAAACCAACAGCATGATTTACAATCAGGCTATAAATCTTGATCTTTCTGAAAATGTATTCTTAGATGTGCTTCACATGAGTACAGTCAGCTAAGTAAGCCTCATGTAGCAATGACACCCATAACCAAGGAACTAAGAGGCTTTGGTCAGCACCTGCATTCATAACAAGAGGAACCCAGTAGTGTATTGGTTTGAATATCACAAATTAACTTTTAAAGTTCTCAATGCTTTCTTTTAATCTGTACTATGTAACTCTGAGAGACGTACAACAGAGCCACGAACTAGGACATCTCCTCTCACGCCCTGGCTCTGTAACAATCAGTGTTACTGTGAGCACAGACAGACACCTGATGGTCCAGTAGATTCTCACAGCACTTACTTGAGCTGTCCTTCAGCTGTATCTGGACTGTGTCTGTAGTGGAAATCAGTATAGGGTGCTAAAATTCGCTAATTAAAAAAGGAAAGAGAAACACAAAGAATTTTTATTATAAAAAGCATTATTTAACACAAAATTAATTCCATTTCTCTGTATTTTTAAGTGGATTAACCATTTAAGACATTTGTTCTTCAAACTCATTTAAAAAATATAACATGTTTTTAAGTACAAGCTAATTTTTTAATTCATAAACTAAGGTATAATGTGCATCTAAAAGAAAACAGACACAGGCATGAAGGTACTTCTGGACTGGGTTGGTGGCCATCTTCCTTCAGTGTTCATTTTGATCCCTACCAAACACACCTTGATTCCATTTCTTCCACTGAGAAATCAGCTGTCAGACTGTTTGTTGTTGTTTTTGAAAGCAGTTTATCTTTCTGTCACTTTCTTCTTCTCAAGTTGCTTATAAGAGTTTAAGTGATCTGGATTTAGTAACCCTACAACGGAGTGCCTGACAACTTATTTTCTTTTATATTCTTACTATTTGCAAAATGTAGTTAAATCTAGAAACAAAATTCCAGTTGTTTCTTTGGATCCTTGCTTCTGCCTCCTTCCCAGGGACTAAAGCTGCTGTCCTTCACGCGCTGTGTCCTGTGTGCCCCTTGCCCCAGTGTGATTTACTCTAGTTATTTTTCTTGACGCTTTAAATTTCCTATTGCTATCTCCTTGTTCACAATGAGATTTTAACTTTATAGAATTCTGAACTCTAGATATATATTTTTCACATTTTTGATTCATTTTAGATGGGTAATTATTTGATAAAATTCTTCATATTTTCACTTATACTTATCTCCCAAAACAAATTTACTGGGGTTTACCTGAAGTCTTTTTTTTTTCCTATGTAGATTATTACCTGAGCAACACATCAAAAGGATCATCCAACATGATCAAGTCGACTTTATCCCAGAAATGCTGGGATAGGTCAACATATGAAAATATGTCTATGTAATACACTATATAAACAAAGTGAAAGGAAAAAAAAAAAGCACATAATAAAAAAGCCTTTGACTAAATCCAACACCCCTTCCTGATCTAAGAAAAAATTTTCTTTTCAGTTTTCAATAATATAATCATATCTTTGTGCATGAGTAGAAATCATATGTATGGACATGTCTATGTTGGGGGTTAACTTGTCTATACAAGCACTGTCCACCTTACTTCCTGAGACAGTATCAATGAACCCAGACAGCACTGTTTAGGCTAGACCAGAAGGCCACAGAGATACTAGAGTGCATCTCTGTGTCTCTGCATGCGGCTTGTGCTCGAACCAAGTACTTTACACACTGAGCCAACTAGCCAGGCCATGATGAGAAATTTCTGACTGAATGTTCACCACAGTCATTTTAAAAAAATTACTTGATGTTATCTTCCATCAGAGTTTTTTTTTAATTTATTTTTTATTAAATATTTTCTTTATTTACACTTCAAATGATATCCCCTTTCCTGGTT
>NW_022196914.1:3171963-3215662 GCF_008632895.1 Mastomys coucha | reverse complement strand
CTCAAAAAGCCTCAGCTGTTGTAGCGTTCTGAGTTTCATATTAAGGATGATCAATTATATGCCTGAATTAAAGGCTGGATTAAAGGCGTATGCCACCACTGCTCAGCTTCACCAAAAGGTCTTGATTTTTCTGATATCACAGGAAGAGCTTACTAAATATCATCTCCAACATACTACAAATTATACAGCAAAAAATAAGCAATTACACAGTAACTATATAAACTCCCTACAAATGAGTATCAGGGTAAATTAAAAATTGAGACACAAAACTTCAAGTTAATCACACACTTATTTTTAACAAAAGGAAGGTGATGTCAAGGGTACTACAAATAGTTCTTTATAGAAAAGAAAATGTATTGCTTTAAAGTGAAAACAAAATTGATTTGATGTAATAAAGGCTGCATTCTCTAATTGATTCCACAATGAAGACATGGGGATGAAGACAGAAATAGTGATAAACAGCCAGGGAAGCCAGATTTATTAAGTGTGAAGAATTACACAACACATTTTAAATAGACTAGAATATAGGGAAATGCATATAGCTAAATATAAGCTTGTATAGTTGCCAAGTACTGCAGATACTATTTTTAAGATCTGTTATTTAGAACATTTAACTTTTGGAATAATTTTTAAGTTTGAAAGCCATGAATGACCATCATTATCCCTGATAAAAATCTAAGTCAAAAGAAGACTTGCCTAAAGCTATAAAGTCAGCAAGGTCATAGGATAAACTCACACCCTCTCTAGTACAGTAGGCTGGTACTCTACCCACTGAGCTGCACGCACATCACCCAAACATAACTTATACAGCCTAAGTCCACCATTTCAGACTTTGTTCCACTGGGTGTCATCTTCCTGAGGGAGGAAGATGTTTATGGCTGTATACGCATAATACAGAGTGGTTTGTTTAGAAATCTACCATAGTCTGTGCAGGTTATTTTCATTTCCATGAAGGGTTGCGAGTCTGCTTTATAATGTATAGGAATTAAAGAGAGCTTACACACCTACCTTCTTCACTTATAAAAATATTCAATTTTAATATTAATTATTCTATGTAATAAAAATTAAAGCTAAGCATTCTATAATATATCAATACTCACTGGCATAGGACTCCTAAGACCAATACATTTAAAAATCACTAAGAGACTACTGTGCTTATTACATTTGTTAGTAATCATAGTCTGCAAAGTTTTAGCATCTGTAATTGTTCTTAAAAATAGTCCTAATGCCAAGATTGTTGGTTCTGCCTATCATTCAACCTATATGGTGGGCTGACCTAGGAGTCTAAAATCTGGAGACCAGCCCAGAAACATAGCAAGACCTCATCACAGGGAGAAAAAAAAAAGGGAAAAAAAAATCTTAATATGATCAGAACTACTACATTTAAGGCTCCTTCCCTAAAATGGTAAGGATAACTAGAATATCATAAATATAAGTCCTAGATAACTTATAATTTAATACTTAGATCCTTGATTTAAACTTATTTTGGAATGCTGTCTTCAAGAGACAATAATGTATGTTCTCCAAAACAACCTGCTGTGTCTGATACAGTCTCACTAGTAGTCCTGGCTGGCCTCCTCTGCCTCATGAATGCTAGGATTACAGTCATGTGCCATCATCCTCAGTAAGGACCACCTATAAGGAGTGTATATTTTCCTTACTACCTGAATTAGTGTAAAAACTTTATGTGACATACTTTTTAAATGATACACACATGTTCAAATACCAAATACCAAAGTATACTGTTCCTTCATTGTTATTTTTTGTTATTAATTTACTATATATGTATGTGTGTGATGTTGGTGTACGGGTGCAGACATGCTATGGTGTGCATATGGAAGCTGAAGGATACCTTTTGGGGACTCTCTTTTCTCCCACCTTACACCAGAGGCAGAATTCTTCTCGCTGTTTCTGCCCTTGAGGTACCTACAAGAGCTTTCAGCCAACTCTTACGCTTTTTCAGGAATGCTGAGATCACAGAATTGAACTACAGCCAGTTTTTATGAGGATCCAAGAATCAAACTCAGGTTGTCAGGTACACAATAAGGGTTTTACCCTCTGAACCATCTCTTCAGCCCCCAAAGTGGTTCTTGAGAGAACTTGTGTATTGTTTATGAACAAGCGGAACCCACTTAGCTGAAGGTAAACAGTATTAACACAGTGCATTTCTTACATAGGCACATGTCTTAGTATAATCTTACTCATTCTTTAGTTGGCTCAGGAAACTTCTTAGGAGTAATACAAAATGAACAATTTTGCATGTTGCTGAAATATTCTAGAGAATTGCATTTTTAACTCATTCCTAATCAAATAACTGTAATAAAGAATGGGAATAAACCAAACTAACATAGGTTAGACAATTAATGTAGCACCTAAATCTATCTACTATTTCAAAATTTCTAAGCAAAATTTTGTATTTAAACTTATATTTTAGGGCTAGAGAGCTAGCTCTAACATTAAAAGCATTGGCTGCTCTTCCAGAGGACCAAAGTTCGATTCCCAGCACCCACATGAGAACTTAAAACCATCTGTAACTCCAGTTCTTGGGGTTCTGATGCCTTCTTCTAGCCACTGTGGGCACTGTACACATATGGTATGCAGGCATACATGAAGGCTAAACACCCATAAACATTAAATAAACACAAGTACTTTAAAATCGTATTTTATATTAGAAGCATACTAAAAGGTGCCTACCTCTAATTCTACATCAGCTCGCACATACTGCCGGGTCTTTGGATGATTAAGAAGGTGCAAAATTGTAGTAATGAGAGCCTCATTAATTCGACTTAATTGGCAATCAATCACATTTTTCAGTATGGTGTTTAGTCCGCCTCGAAGGGCTACCACCTCTGGGTTCTGAAGTGCTAAAATGAAAGAAAGACTAATTATATTCATAGTACTGAGTATTTAAACCCTACTCTTTTACTTTTCTTAGTTTCCTTTTAGATTTGAAAACTTTTTAATTAAATACATTTACAAGTAAAAGATATCAGGTTCCTACTGATTTACTGTCTTTAATTTAAAATCATTTACTATTTTTCCCCAAGCCTGACTTTTAAAATGTCTGAACAATTTTGCCATATTCTTCAAACATAGTTTACTGAATATTTTTCTTCAGTTTCGGAGTTCATTGTACTGTGGAGACATTGGTCCCATAGGTTCTTTTCAAATAATTGACAGAGCTTCTTGTTTTTAATTTTGACTTAAGCAGTATGTATCATTTACTTTCATAAAAAATACACACATGCATGCAAACAAAACACATACGCACACGGGGGGGGTGTAATTTTAAGATGAAAAACTCTTCTCTTAGTCTTCCTTTGAAGATCAGGACTGTCCCTGCATGTAGTCTGTGCTTTTTTGCGGTGGGATTTGTTTTGAATAAAGGGCCTGGAAGTCAGCACCAAGCTCAGGTAGGCCTCTCATGCACCATTCCATCTGTCCAGAGTGCTAGGATCACAGCTGTCTATCACCATGCCTGACATGTATATATGTCTTAATGACTTAAGTTCTATTTATTTCACTCCAAAAAAATAAGTTTTTATTGAGATAAATGACATTATTGAGATAATAATCTCAATTTTCCCTCATGAATACTTTGTCAGTTATCCTAGGATATTTCTCAAATTGACTTTTATACTTTACTTTTTTCAAGACAGGGTTGGTATATCTGCAAGCTGCCTTTGACAGTTGGTCTCTTACTGGGTCTGTCTCCCAAGGCTGAGATGACAGCTATTTGTCACTATGCCCATCTTTCATTTTTATATTTAATGATTTGCCAACATGTTTTTAAATTAGAATATGCAACTTTTAAAAAAGTTTTTCTCTTTAAAAAATGAGTGAGAGTTAATAGTTTTTATTTCCATTTCCAAAAATTGTTCCCTGGTTTCTTCTGTCCTGTTTATTCTCCTGTGTTCTGAAATGAGGCAGAGCTGCACAGCACGGCAGTGCACAGATCTGAACAACACAGGCCAGGAATCCCTTGGTTCCCATCTCTCCCTCCGCTGCAGTCACTGAGCCCATTCTGTATGCTAGGTTACTTGTATCTTCTTGAAACTCAATTTGACTCACTAGAAAGTCATCCTCCCCCCTCCACACACACATTAGTCATCTGTATTTCCTACATATTTCATATATGCTTATGTATCCTATTCTGATTATTAATGCTGAAATATACCAGATTTGAATTTTCACAACCCCACAGTAGTAATAGTGTAAGTCATCTCACTTGATCCTGTTTTCTCTGTATATCTTTATTGTGACAAGTAGCTGCTTTTTAGTACTTGAACTTCATTTATTACTTCACCAAAGTAAACAATGCTTACAAAGACTGTTGTCCTAAAACATAAGGTACAAAGGGACTGAGGAAGACATAGAGTGCCAACCTCTAGCCTTTACATGTGTGTGCACATACCATGCACACCCATACAAAAACAAAAAGTCACTGTTGACCTGACAAATTCTTTCTCTTCCATTTCTTTTTCTCCTAAGTGTTCTCATGGTTACTTTTAAGATTAGTCTCCTCTATGTTTTCAGTAGCACTTTGTAACTACTCTATTATATTACTTTACTACATTACTTTATATACATTACAAGCATAGCTGTTCAAATTTTTCTACTTATCTAACTATGTTTCTTGATAGAGTTACCTGATTATTTATTGCTGTACAAAGGTACGCTGGTGAGCCTTTCATAGCCATTGCTGCCTCAGTATTTGCAATCACTTCTATGGCTTCTGATCTAGCATGTATTTCCACTTTCATGCAATTGGATATTAGCATTTATTTTTAAAACCCATTTACTTCAATGAGTTTTGAAGAATATGTATATTTAAAGACTCTAGTGAAAAGAACTCCTAATAGATTTTTCTACCTTATTATATAATTTCTCAACTTGGAGTTTTCTAAAGTGCAAGTATGCATTTCAATGTTTTCTTCTTCTACCTACTATAAATGAAGGCTGAGCAGTCTGTCTTTCACCCTAATGATAAACTAATTTCACCATGTTTTTACCCTGTTTACCATAGGATTCGGCATTTCCTGCCCTTCCTATTCTGGTTCCTCACCACTTACATTTTGCTTCACTTTATGACATGTATCAGTCAATATAGGTTTCTAGGCATCTCATACATTGGCATATAGTAAAATTTTTATAATTTTCATAATTGTTATAATCATATTTCTGATCTTATTTCTACACCAGGACAGAGTATGGACAGTACTTTCAGTCCTCACTGGTAGTGTGGCTCTTCTTTCTTAACTTAAACTTTTATTAAGTTATTATCCCCAAGATAAAATATGATCTCTACAATTTCTATGTTTTGGTAGTACCAAAAACAAACAACCACATAGACAAACCCCATCATTTTCTTTTTACTTAAAATTATATTCCATTGATAATAAACAAGGTTAAACTTTTAAAATGTAGTGATTAGCCATGTGGGTATTTAGGGAATTATTTGCTTTTACTGTATTACTTTACTCTTGTTATTTTGCTTGCCTGCTCTGCGACACTCACTTGTTTGGTGCCATATAGTAAACTCTAGTTATTGAGATCCCTGCTTGATTATTTGATAATTGAGAACTTGCTCCTCTCTCAGTGCCACAGAAGCATGCACTCATGTCTTCATTCTGTTTTCACTCTAATCTCTGATCCCTAATAAAACAGAGTTATTAGGATTCACTTTGTGCAGTCTAGACTATTATTTTTAAACAGTATCATCAATCTCAGAAGGCTAGACTTTAGATGTTATTGTTATTATTGGATTACAATCAAGTTTCATAATGAATAAATTTGAGGATTTGTAAAATGACAACATAATTTCTGAATTATTTGATAAGTAACATCTAATATTCTATCACAAATTTCCATTTTCCTATTTTTGTAGCAATAGACAGAGCATTTTTCTTTTAAAGACACTGGTGAGTGTTACATGTACTTTATAAAACATTTCTTCATTACTGGAAGACAATTCTGACCTAGTTCACAGATAATGGCAATGCAAGCCCGGACCATTCTGTCTCGCTCCTGAAGTCCATCATTTCCAACCGCAATTAATGAGTTGGCCACAGAACTAGGAAACAAGGAAGCATTCACAGTAATCATCTGTAACAGAGAAGAATCAGAAAATAATTCAGGTTTAGTATATTTTAAAATTCATTTTATTCAGAGGAGACAGTTAAGGGCACAGAATTCTTGTAAGATTGAGGCACCAATTTTAACATTCGGCTTTGTATGAACTGGTATTATTATAACTAGCAGGTTTTTCTAATGATTTAAAACTAAGCTAATTGTTAAATAAGACTTCCTATCTCTTAAGATTTTAAGTCCCTCCAGAACAGGAATGGCATCTTACACAGCTCCTCAGCGTACACAATGCTGCTCAGTGACATGAGCGTGGTGACCACACAACAATGCTGTTCCATCTCCATGTCCCTGATGTTTACCTCCACTCCTCCTCAGCTACCAGGATTTGTTGCTGTGCCAGAAGGAAGACTGACTAATCCAGAATTTCCTGATGTGAAAAATTGTCAAGTAGACCATATAGAAACCGAGTGATAAAATTCTGGATGAGCCTCATGTCAAAGTTCAAATTGGCAATAATATAACTGCAGTTCTGGAAACAGGTCAAGAGGGTCTACATCTGATTTTAAAAGCAGGAAGAAAATAAAGCAGGTGGCAGACTACTGTACTATCTGGTAGACAACCATTTCAAAATAACACCCTAGAGCAGGAAAAAAGGTGGTTTTGTTTTGATAAAGGAAGAAAAGTAACCTCTCCTGGATATTACTGGAGTTAAGAACCTGCTCAAGAGTTAAAATGTGTGCTCTGACACAGGATACAGATATCCAAATAAAGACAGCCAGGTAAGGTCTATGAGGACCAAAGGAACACTCTGTGCTGATCAGCCTGGCTCTAACTCAGTGGTTTACGTCATTTAAGCAGCAGAGAGTAATAGTACACGGTTCAACTAAAATTAAAGAACACCACTTCACAACCACAAAATAACTCTATTTCCAATCACAAGACCCTAAGAAAAGTTTCTAATCAATTCTTTCCACTAACCCAAAGAAAGGAGGATGAGCAGAGCAGGATAGAAGACATGATCTTCCTGGGGAGGAGGGACCTAGCCTCTCCTGGTTTATGTTAATTTTTACTAGTGCATTAGTATGTTAGTCATAGTTCTGTGATCATAGAAAACTTCCACTGGAAGTTGGAAGTTGGCTGGAGATGGATCTACGAGGGTGCAGCTACTCTCCCAGGAAACGTAACCTCATTTCCCAAGATTTCCAACAATTTCAAGTACAGTAAAAATTCTACTATACTATCTTATGTCTACTAAACATATACTTTTTTATTCAATAGATTATACTATGGCCCAAATACAGAAAATTAAATTTTTATAAATGAAATCATAATTGATATTTTCCAGGGAGATAGATGCACGCAGAAAAAGTGTTAAAAAGAAAATGAGATCAAAGGACGCTCTCCTCTTTGACCTATAAACACTCAATCAAGGAAAAGCCACGACATGCTTCATGCTCTGTGGCTACTGTTACAATCGTCTTTTCTGGCAGGAACAGATATATAAAGCCAAGTTCAAGACTAGGCAATAAATCTGCACAACTGGCACAAAGCAGTTAGACAACAGTGCTCTGAGACAGGCAGCTGCAATCTGTGCTGTGACTGGATGGGGAATCAAGGACAGAAAGGAGGAAATGAATGTGAAGCAAGTGATAACTGAGGTCATGGTGGTCCTTTGCCTACATGGACGATGTCATCAGATGCGCTTGGATAGAAATGGTTGGCAGAACCAAGGTAGGCAGGTTGTATTTAACACCCATTAGCCAAAGTGGCTTTAGGGATCTGGATACTGGGTTCTTCACTCTTGCTTTCCCACTATCTAGTAGTGTGGTATATCAAAGGCACGTAAGAACTTAATTTCATGGAATCATGGGTACAAGGAAAACAGCCCTTTTACTTATTTTATGAATAAAAAATATTCCATATGAATATAATGTTAAATTAGCATGACAAGAAGTAAAATATAGTCTACTAAAAAAAAAATATAGTCTACTGTGTGTGGGGAGGAGCATATATGTGTATACATGTCCCAATATGCGGAAACCAGAGGCCAATGCTGGATGTTTTCCTCAATTACGCTCCACTTTACGTTTGAGACAGGGTGTCTCTCTGAACCTGGAGATGAGTGACACAGCTAAAATGGCTAGTCCAGAGCTGCAGATATCTGCCTGTTTGTCTCCCTTATCCTTTTCCCAACAACAGAGATTAAACATGCAAGCTACTATATCCAGCTTCTTACTGAAGTCTGGTCCTAATGCTTAGCAGCACACACTATATTGACTAGCCCTGGTGGAATTTAAATGAGAAAAAGAAAGAGTAGGAACAGTTGACCAGTGGCAAAACGTAGAGATTGTGTAAGACAAAACCAGAAAAGAATACTGGGAGGAACGAGGAAAGAAAGAAGGGATCAAAAACACTGAAAAAAAAATGCCAAAAAGAATCCCTTCAAATAAATGAGACAGGTAAAACAGAAGGGAACATGATTTAGTATTCCTTAACTGTTCCTAGACTAAAGAAGCTAGGTTTTCAAACATTTTGAATGCATATAAAAAGCCTGAGTTATTACCGTAAGAATCATCAAAGTATTAATAAAACAAAAGGAATTAATGAAGTGGTGAGATGGCTCAGAGGGTAAAGGTGACTGTAGCTAAGCCTGAATACCTAAGTTCATACCCTGGGACCCACATACTGAATGCAGAAAACTCACCCTTGCAAGTTGTCCTCTGACATCCACTTGTGTGTCATGGCATACCACAACACACACACACACACACACACACACACACACACGCACGAGCAAAATGAATTAAAAAAACACTTAAGTTTGGGGGAAACTGAAGAGTATCATATCATATATCATATCGATCATCTCTAACTCCAATTCTGGGTTCAGAGAATGGCAGCTTTTTAGAGTTCACTGGTAAGCCAGCCTAGCTGGACAGATAAGCTCCAGGTTCAAGGATACAACTTGAAAACACAAGATTGAATGAAACTGAAGAAAACACCAGTCACAGACCTCTGGCCTCCAGATCCACCTGTATGTTATTGATTTCACTACTGCTGAGAAAGGACACATGTACCTCTAACACTAAAAGTACTGATAAAAAGAATAGTTTTTATGGCCTATAAAGGACAGCATTTACTCAACAAATGTTTTAACACGTTTAGCTAAATGAAAGAGAACCAAATACTATAGCTCTTTTTCTTAGCCTATATAGTTACTATCAAAAAAATATATAATACATATATAATAGCCTATAGTTTTATCTTAGTCTATAGTTTTCTCTTAGCCTATATGTTTTATCTTAGCTTATAGTTACTACCAAGTAAATAAATATAATATATATTTTATATATGTATATCATATGGTGATTGCTTTTTGAAGCAATAACATACCAATGATTTGTACCTCAGGAGACAATGGTATTAAACTGCTCTGTTATTTTGCTACTAAATTATTTTTAAGAGTATAGTTTTATGAAACTATACTATAAATTAAATTTTAATGTGTACAAGATAGGCATGATGGCTCACAACTATAATCCTAGCATGTAGAAGGTAGCTAGAGGGTTGCCAGCAGCTTAAGTCCAGCCTAGGTTAGAGAGTGAGACCCTTTCTCAACAACCCCACTGTCTATACATACACAGACACAGATACGCACATACGCTCCCCCAACAGAGACAGACAGATGGAGATGAGGGCAAAGGGGACAGAGTATTTACTAAATAATCCAAAAATGGAGTCAATTGTTTGAATCTATTAGATACTATCTTTTCTTCTGAAAGTAACATATAGGTGGACAATTTTGAAGGGTCCCTAAAATACTTTTAGAGGTTCTGCAAGACTGTAACTATCTTGTTAGTAACAAAAAGATATATTGTTTTTATAATACTTATTCTCTCTCTGCTTGCTTTTATTTATTCACTATACAGTCAAGCTCTCTAGAGGTTCCTCTGTATGTGACAGTAAGATAGAAGCAAACATAACAATCTAGCTGCCTTTTATCAAGACCCACCCTTAAAAGATTTACAAAAATGTAAAACAAGAACACTATCCTCACTAATTTTCTTTCTTGGAAAATATACTTAAAAAAAAAAGATGTTAGGCTTATTTTTAGCATATAATTTATTTTCAATGCAATCTATGTTGAAAATATAGCTCCAAGCTCCAAACTGTTCTATAGGAAATGTTTGTTTCTTGTCATGAGTACTCATAGCATTAGTAAGAATTTAAGAACAAACAAAAAAATATGTCATTTTAAAATATAACTATGAGACGCCAAATCACAGTTCTAAGTTAATAGTTTTCTTAAATCAAAAGTTTCCAAACCTATTTCCAATATCACTTTAGTAGAATTTCAGTCTTCGTTGAAGAAACTCATCCTTTCCTAATTCTTTCCTACAGTGAACTTGCGGACCATCACTAAACCATTAAGGTTCACTGGCACAGAAGAAAACAAGTCAGTATACTAACTCTGCAGTCACTGTCTGAAACATACAACAAATTTAAAGACAGTAAAAAGAAGAAACAGCTAATAAATTCAGTCAATAAATACTTTTAAGCTGAATTTAGTGATACATGCCTGCAATTCTAGCATGAGGGAAGCTGAGGCAAGAGGATCAAGAGTTTGAGGTCAACCCTGGGCTTTGTAGTGTATTTCACCCAGCTAAGCCACATAGTTAAGACCCAGCTTTAAAACATCAGTAATAATATTGGACATTTTCCCATCCACAAACATATACTGCATCAAAGGAAAAGATTTGATACTTGTCTTAGGATGACTCCCCATCAACCTTACTTTCCGTTTCCTTTCCTGGTTGGTCATGAGGCTATCACAACTACAACAGACAGTGAATTCTGGGGAAGGATCTCAGAGGCATTGTGAACCGCCTTTAATCAAATCTTTTCCTCAGCTTAAACTGTAGCATTTTATACTGTAAAGCTGTCAGCCAAATTCTTTGTCATAAGTGCCCATAGGCTATGGCCAAATTCATCTTAAAAGCTATGAGCTCCTGTTTGGGACATCGTTTCATACTATTAGCCAGGAAGAGTCACACATTATAGACAGATGAAGATAGTTGGGACAAATAATCTATTCTCTAGTAACTAAGCTGTAACTACATTTATATGTTCACTACAGAAAGAAATATTCAACACGATCATTTTCTAAGAATACTGTTCTAGCTATCACCAATCACATATACTAATTACACAAATATTCATGCTTCACATATTTAATAGCTCTACTATTAAATTCATAAAATTTTATAACAAAATTAAAATGTTTCCTGAAAATTCACTCTTTAAATTTTAGTAAAAATATTCTACAGCAATGTAAATACAGATGCATGGAACACAAAGCACTCATTGCCCTTCTGCCCTCACAGACGGAGCATACCTTTCTGACTAAGCGAAGGGCTTGTGTCCTCTCCACCTCGTTGCTCTGCTGTATGTCAATGCACCTAAATAACAAACAGTGCATTAGTCATTGGGAAATCCTGTGTAACAATACCTTACAGAATATTAGGTAAGATTTATCTTCATAATCCAGTAGTGTATTAAAACTGCACTATGTGCTTTTTCAGTAACAGCAAATATTTAATGTATCTCTAGTGATAAATATTACCAGAAATATGAGATAAAAACTCAAGGGGGAAAAGGTGATGTATCTATAAAGAAAGAAGCACAACATACAAATGAAGCTAAGTGCGGGAAGACTTCTCTGACCTGATTAAGTCACAGAGATGTATATGAACACTAAAGGAACCATTTCCACGTTGTCTTAGTTTGTGATTTTAATCACAGGTTAAATTGTATCTATAATGACTGTCTTATTCAATGTAAGATCCTATTTTAGCCAGGCATGGTGCACACCTTTAATCCTAGCCCTTAGAAGCAGAGGCAGGTGGAGCTCTGTGAATTTGAGGCCAGCCTTGCCTACGGGTGTTCCAGAACAGGCAGGATTACATAGTAGTGAGATCCTGTCTCCAAAAAAAAAAAAAAAAAAAATCTATTTTACTAAATAACTTAAATTCAGAGTTCTCTTCAATAATATTTGATCAAGTTATCACTTAGATAACATTTCTTTATAAAACGTAATAAATTTTGTTTTATGTCACAACAAAATTACTCAAAAACTATGTTAAGCAGTTCCTATTTTAACCAATATTTTATAATTAGGTAAGTTACTATTCAAAGCATTTCTGGTGTATCTAAATGGAATTAAAAAATAAACGGGGAAGAGCTAGAGTGTTTGCCTGAAGTTCGAGTCCAGCAACACTCACACATGTACGCACATAAAAATCATGTAGATGAGATTTACATTTTTAGCAGCTATTACCAGAAAGCTTGGATCATACCCAATCCTCTGCCAAAACCAACTCTAAAGGTTGAATAGCTTCCTTCAGACAACTGCTACTCAAAGGGAAATGAGAAACCCTGAAAAGACAAGCTAAGGAGTCTCACGGTCCATCAGGTCATCTCCACTGGGAACATGCTCAGCCCCAGCTGTAGGGCAGTCGGAGCCCTGAGGACAGAGATTTACTTGATAGCAGAAAAGTGTCCAAAGGAGGAAAAGGACAGAAATATGAGCTTAGAAATCTGTACCAATGTTCTCACCAAAGCACTGGACAGGTTCTATGCTGTGCAAAGGCAGGATTAGGCTCCAATAGGCAAAGTAAAAGCCTACTCTGAGAAGCACAAGAACAGAGCAGAGATGCAGGAAATACTTAACTAAGAAAAATTCCCGGGCTGGGACTGGACAAGGAAGAGGCTCTGTTAAATGACCACAATTCTAGCTTGAGACTCCAAATTGCTACTTCTTTGGATATTTACAAAACCTAAACTAGTGCAGTAAGACAAGACTCTTGAATAAAACTCTCTTCAAAGGAAAATGATAACGTGATCTAGTGCAAGCAATTTTAAACATGAATGTTTGCACATAGTTTAGTTGTTATAAGCCATGATTTAAAACAAATACCCAAAACAAAAGTCTCAAGAACTCCAAGTTTAAAAAGAATAATAACAGAAAAGAACAGATGATTTACATATAAGAACTTCAAAAATAACTGTGGTTGGTATGTCTGTGAAAATAGAGATGGAGAAATAAAGTAGAAACAAATTTTTAAAAAGGTAATTCACAAGGCATAACTGAAGCAAACATTAAAGAGGAGGACTTACTGGCAGGACAGTCTGAAATAAAATTAAGTAAAGAGTAAGCCTTGAACTATGATGATAACAAAACAAACAACAAGCTAGCAAAGGTTAAAAATACAGTAAGGGTCCAGACACCTGGGTGATGTAAGATGATCCAACAGAGTGCCAAGGAGTACCATGGGAGGGAAAGCTGTAACATATAAAACCCTTCAGAGAGCACTGACTGAGAGTAAGAAATAGGCAGAAGACACCGACATATACACACTAAAAATAAATAGCAGATGGGGCTGGAGATGGCCCTGTGGTTAAGAGCTGTGCTGTCTTGTAGAGGGCCCAGGTTCAATTCCCATCATCCACATGGTGATTCACAGCCATTAGTAACTCTAGTTCCAGAAGATCTGGTGCATTTTTTCTGACCTCTTCAGGCAGTAGGCAGGTACATGGTGCATATACATACATGCAGGCAAAATACTCATATACATAGTTAATAAATATCTCTTTAAAAAAAGAAAAACTACTAGTAGCAAATCAACCTTCAAACAGCAGATCAAATGAAAGAAAAAAATGAAAAAATTCACCTTTTGTAGGCCTGTACTACAATAAACAGTAAGAGATCCGTCAATTAAATAGCAATCTAAGGAAGTATGAGGTGCAAACACAGGCAAGCAAATATCACCTGAAAACACTGTGTGGGCTCAGTAAGTAACACTAGTAGAGTTAAGAAGCAGGTGAAGGTTAAGTCGTCACAACAAACAACAACACAACAGTGCAAAAGGTACAGTCCACTCCTCTGCTATAGTATGAATAGAGGACTCCAACACAGCAGGGCAGGTAAGAAGCAGGAGCAGGAATCAGGTCCAGCCTGAGCTACTTGATACCTTGTCTTAAGAACACAAAGTGTAACAAAACCACCAGAAAAGAAATTACAAAATACAAAAGAGACAAAAACACCCATGGAGCCAGGTGACAAGCTTGAATGTATGTGATGGGAGATATGCAGCAGGCAGGAGAGAAGCTGATGGAGGCTATAGGACCACACAAGAGCAGCACCTAGAAAGAAGCAGCACCAAGACAGACCTGTCAATTCACCAAAGTCAAGCCTTAGTGAGTTCCAAACAGACAAACACACACCGATACAGAACACTCATCAGTGCTGTATCCACCAAGCAAAGTAACCCACAATTAAAAATAAAAAATTCACTGGTCTAGTGTAACCATCTAGGAGAAAATACTAACACAAGTCAGAAGTTTTAAATAGTATCTTTCAAAGAATAAAAACGACAACAGTTATTTCATAAGACATGATCCTAATACCCAAAGCAGAAATATATATTAATGGAACTGAAAACTAAATACCAACACCTTCAGTTTATATAGAAATGAGAAGCCATCATGAGTGAACGTATTGACTTCAACAACACAAGTGAGAGACATAGTTTACTAACAGTTACGGAAAGTCAAATCAGTGGGATACTTGACACATTCCACTTGAACTAGAAAGATCTCAATGCAGTGCAGTTCTCAGCAGAGGTCTAAAGCAAGGTTAAGGTTAAAGGTCCTGGGAGAGATGAATCGTCATGAGTTAATGCTCATGAGCATGGGAAGCTCAGTATAATCCATAAACTAGTAAACTATAGGGATTTACCAAGACTGCTGTGAAAGAAGGCAATATACCCTATTTTTCTATATATTAGTAGCTAAAACAGGAAAGAAAAAAAAATAATGGCATTGACACAACTACAAAATATAAGGCAGGTATGATGGTGTGTGTCTGCAACCCTAGCACTTTATAAAGAAGGTGAGGTAGGAGAGTCAGTAAGTCTGATTCCAGCCTGGAATTTGTAGTGAGACCCTGTTAAAACAATGCAATATAACAACAACATGAATAAATAAACTAACTCACAACAAACAACAAAAGCCCCAAATCTAGTAAGTATGAATAAACCTCACAAACCAGTCAAGGGATCTAAAGTGCCATTTCTTAAGAAAAAAAAAATCTGAGGCCCCTGACACATATACAGCAGAGGATTGCGTGCTCTGGCCTCAGTGAGAGAAGATGCATCTAACTCTTAAGAGACTTGAAGCCCCAGGGAGTGGGGAGGTCTGGTGAGGTGGGGGTAGAGGGTGGGGACATCATCTTGGAGACTGGAGTGGGGGAGGTATGGGATAGGGCGCAGTTGGGGGATGAAGTCTGGACTGTAAAAAAAGGATTAAAGAATAAAAATAAATAAATTTGAGAAGGGGGAGAGAGAGAGCACAATCATATGGTTAACCACACATGCATCATGTTCCAACATTTCTACTTGTATGCATGCTTTTAAGAAATGAGCACCTCGCCGGGTGGTGGTGATGGCAAACGCCTTTAATCCCAGCACTTGGGAGGCAGAGACAGGTGGATTTCTGGTTCGAGGCCAGCCTGGTCTACAGAGTGAGTTCCAAGACAGCCAAGGTCACACAGAGAAACCCTGTCTCGCAAAAACAAAAACAAAAAAAAGAAAGAAAGAAAGAAAGAAAGAAAGAAAGAAAGAAAGAAAGAAAGAGAGAAAGAAAGAAAGAAAGAAATGAGCACCTAACAGACTTAAACAAAACTGCAGGGCAGATTTATACATAATAGCTCAACACTGAAAACTATCCTGAATGAACAGATTAAAATATGTCCTAATCATAAAACCAAATACTTCATAGAAAAAAATAAATTTAAAAACAAATGATCAACATGGAAGAACCTTACAGATGAGAAAACAATAATGTATACTTACATATATCGATTATACATATTAATTAACATATAACATGAAATGCAGGACTACTACAGGAAAACTAGCCTCTATGGAGAAAACTATTTTACAATTGCTCAAAAGTATAAAGGGAGTTCTTGATATGCTAAAAACACCCTTCTTTAGTCTTGGTCTTACTTGATCATGTACCTTTGCAAAAATTATCAAGCTTTACACCAAAAATCTGTACAATACTCCAAAGATCTGTACAGGTTTGGCTGAATATTAAACTCGACACAAAACTTTAAAGGCATAAGAAACACAGGCATTTCTCGGAACATTACCTAGCTATTAAATAGTCCACTTTCAGTTTTAGCACCTTCTGCAGAATACTGGAATCTTGGATGAGATAGCGCAGCGCTCGCAACCCGGCTGCTCTTACTTCTTTTGCCTCATTTAATAAAGCTAAGCGCAAACTGTAGGAAAAAAAGGATGTTCTGTTACATGAGTTTCAAAGACACAACAGTTCAGTGTAGGTTACCTCACCCTTATCTGAAATGCTTAGGAGGAGAAGTATTTCTGATTCCTTGTATTTTTAAACTAGGACAACTTTCAAGACTATTTCAAACTAAGTATCTTTTATCTAAACATCTAGAACCCCAAACTTTTTGAACACTTGAGATGACTATCAAAGTCTCTGATTTTGTAGTATTTCAGATTTTTCATACTTCAGGATATTCACCCATATCAGGTTCTGTCTTGGCTGAGCTATCTCAAACTTTTTGTTATATACAATTAATTCTATTTAAGAAAGCCCAACCAACTAAACAAACATCAAACAAAAAACACTACAAAGTATTTGGTGATGTCTTTACTCTGTGCTTCCTCCGAATAGTCACACTAATCCAGCCAGTGGGGAGTTTTATTCTGTCATATTGCAAGAAGAAATCCTATAATCTTTTCAAACTGCATCTTTAGATGTTTCAATAATGTATCCTTTATTTGCATGTGTGCCCCTAACATGTCTCAAAGGATAGTTTAAATCAATCACAAGATATTTAACAGTAGCAAACACATACCACTAATGTTTACTCCCAAGAACACCAGAAAGTGGTAATGAAACTGCTTGATTAATTATCTATTAGCACACAATACGTTTGGAATAGGTACATACTTTCTTAGGTAAAATCTAGGTTTTTTTGTTCCTACGTTCCTTGGAAAGAATGAGAAATTCAGTCTACAAATTTAATATTTAATTTTAATTTTTGAAGAAGTTCATGTAATTCTGGATATTTAGGTTTAGTTCTTTGTATCTAGCAGTAAAAAATCTCAATTAAGGTTCACACATAACAAAGTCACTGACTGTTCCTGAATTTTCCTTTCAGCCAAACACCGTTTTTACAGAACTGAGCATGTGCTGCTGGAATCCTAGCTCTAACTTAAATTGTTACAATGGAAATTACTAAAATAAGGGATGGAAGAAAAGACTGAACTAAACTTACCAAATTATGATGTCTTCATAATTAAAGCCCAGTTTTTCTTCACTATGGCCAATATCACAAAGAAGCTGTTAGAAGAAACACAAAAATACCTTGTATATGAATTTAGATTTATGTATTTATCTATGTACAATTTTAGGCTCAAAAAGAGGACATTTTTCTTTAATAAATTTCTAAAAAATCTGTAATTGTATAATAAAAATACACTGCTTTATTTCTATCATCTTAACTTTTACTTAACCACAACTTTAGATTGACCTCTCCCCTCCACTTTTTGAAGTGCCATCTCTTGTCTTTTGCTGTATTTCTCTCTCACAGTGTTACTGTCTTAGTCACCACTCCCAGTGGTTGCCACTGTGTCCAAGCACTGCTGATCCTTCTAACAGACATTTCTTCCCTGTGTTCTCCATGGTGGAGGCTTTCAGTACTTTGACCCCATTTACTCTTAACCTCACTTTCCCTACGTTTTTCTCTTTATCTTTCAGGATGCAGAAGATATTACTGCTGTTAACTGGTTATTTTTTCAACCCAAACAAAGTCAGTAACAGCTTATATTCACACAATTTTTCCTTTATTGTTCTTTCCTAATATCACAGTTCCCCCACTGGTCACAAGCTCTGTTGCTATTACTGGTGACATTGTTTGCTGATGTTCTGATCTTACTTTTGTCTAGGTTTGTAGTTATTTTTGTCTGGAAATGATTGTATTTTCATTTTTAAAGGCAATTTTGGTGAATACACTGAATTTTAGTTTAGCTGCTATTTTCTTCCTAAAGTTTCAGGCCATTTGGTTGCTCAAAGTCTAGCATAAATCTTGCTGTCTGCTCTTTCAAAATATGTCTTTTTTCCTCAGATTCTTTCAACCATTTTCTTTCTCATCATTGGTTGTCATCAGTCCTACTTTGATTTGTTCAGCTGCAATTTCCTTTGCATTCACTTTGTGCAAAATAAATAGTACTTTATAAATCTCTGGTTTTGAAAACTTTACCAATTTTTTTTTAAACATTCCACTCTGTCCAAATCTCTTCTCTTCTGCTGGCAAAAAATATACGCATTTTCATTAAATCACCTTTTCTTTTCTTTTTTCCATTTCCTGTTATTTCAATTGCTGCATATTTTCTACTGACTTCGTCTTCTAATGTCTGTGCCTTCTCTACTACACCAGTGGTTCTCTGGGCACTGAACAACCCTTTCACAGGGGCCACATATCAGATAACCTGCATATCAGGTATTTACATTAAGATTCGAAACAGCAAAATTACAATTTTGAAGTAGCAACAAAAAAAATTTTATGGTTGGGGTCACCACAACATGGGGAACTGTATTAAAGGGTCTCAACATTAGGAAGGGTGAGAACCACTGCACTAACACATCTAGGGATTTTTAAATTTTACATAACGTACTTTTCTCAAATTAAACTAAAACTTTCTAATATTCTAGTGAGAAATCTTACTTTTTCAGCCATTTTCTCCACAGTTCTATTTCTTTGATACTTACATTGTTATTCAAAGTGCAAATTGATGCAGATGTTAGCATCTTTGAGGCTCT
Source organism: Mastomys coucha (assembly GCF_008632895.1). NCBI lineage: Eukaryota > Metazoa > Chordata > Mammalia > Rodentia > Muridae > Mastomys > Mastomys coucha. The sequence goes on along the minus strand of NW_022196914.1, from coordinate 3,196,660 downwards.
CTTTTTGGTTTTGTTTTGTTTTGTTTTTTTGAACAGGGTTTCTCTGTATAGCCCTGGCTGTCCAGGAACTTACTCTGTAGACCAGGCTGGCCTTGAACTCAGAAATCTGCCTACCTCTGCCTCCCAAGTGCTGGGATTAAAGGCATGTGCCACCACCACCCAGCTTTGGGGCTCTTTTTTTTTTTAAAGATTTATTTATTTATTATTATATCTAAGTACACTGTAGTTGTCTTCAGCCATACCAGAAGAGGGGGTTAGATCTCATTAGGGATGGTTGTGAGCCACCATGTGGTCGCTGGGATTTGAATGTAGGATCTTTGGAAGAGCAGTCAGTGCTCTTAACTGCTGAGCCACCTCTCTAGCCCCCAGGGCTCTTTTTAATAGATGTTTTCCTCTGATAGCTGACTGTGTAGTCAGCCCTATCCTTTGCTGGCTCCTATGCTCTTTGCAGATTGTGGCATTTTTCCTTAGTGAGGTCAGCCTTCTCTCTGGCACTGATGCTACTCAGTACAAGTTAGAAGGCTGCTCCTGAGGACTGCCATCCTCTGGATCTTCCTCACTTCTAAGGCTTCAACTGAAAGCTTGTTATTAACAGCCCTAATCCCCAGGATAATAAATTTAATTGGTCTTATAAAAATACTACAAAGTTCTATGTCAAATTTTCTGCCTAGCTCAGGCGTTAAGTATCCCATCCTGGTTAGCCCAGAGTTCACAAATCCATTAAGGGGAAGTCTTCTGCACCTGTTTGTTTTATCCTTCAACTACAGTAGCTACTCTTCAGACAACATATGGCCCTGTCTCTTTCTGTGCTTCAAGTCAGCGAGTATTCCTTGAGAACAGAAGGAAGCCTACTTCTGCAGGAGTGAGTCTTCTCTGCACCTCTGGCCTCTGTACTTCTTGATGGTCAAGTAGTTTGCTGTTTTCAAACAACACTCTCTAGTTGTTTTTAGCTCTGGGTTTGTTTGTCTTTTGGGGGGCCAGGGGTATTCTCTGTGTAGCCCTGGTTGTCCTGGAACTCTGCCTCCTGAGTGGTGCAGGACCACCCAGGTTTTGTTTTTTGGTTCTAGTTATTTTTATAGAGAGCACTGTTTACAAGCCACCTACACATGTGACTACATGTGGTTCTAATTTAGGTATAAAATTTGAAACCTAGTTTCTATTCAAAAGTTGAATAAAACTTTCTCACATATTAGGACTAGCTGAAATAGATTAAGGAGAAAGTAAATTCTTCAATAATAACAACTCAAAAAGATCTCCAAAGTGTTATTAACCCATCACATAGGGACTGGTGAGATGGCTCAGCTGGTAAGAGCACCGATTGCTCTTCTGAAGGTCAAATCCCAACAACCACCCGTAATGAGATCTGATGCCCTCTTCTGGTGCGTCTGAAGACAGCTACAGTGTACTTATAATAAATACATAATAAATGCATCTCTTACAAAAAAAGATTTATAAAAAAAAAAAAAAACTGTCACATTATAGGGCCAAAGTAAAATCCTAGGTGACCTTGATATTTGTCAATGTGAGAAGAACAGACCCTAAAGAGCAAACTCCCAAGTTTACTATCCTTTTGGTAACATATATGCACATAAATACATATACACTTAAACAGTAAGCTTTTTCTAAGTATATGAGAAACTAACTTGTTTGCATTTTAGTCAAGCTACTTTGTTAAATTTGTTCCTTACTGATAATAAAGTTAATACCAATCAATACCTTTAGAAAGTTATAGTCCTGTCATAAACATGTCAATTATATAAAGCAAAGTAAATGTTGAAGATAGAAATCTTCAAACAGGCTAAGATTCCTTCGACACTGGTTCACCTGCTTACAAAACTACACATTCTTCATTGGTACACCACCATGTCGGATAATATGACTTCCTCACGTAATCATACTCATAAAGGGCTACTTCTAAAAATGTCAAAACGAATTTGCAAATCATCTCTAAAGAATATTTTTCCTGTAAAAATGTATTTATTTAAAATTTTATTTTTATTACTTCTAATCATGTGTAGGTACATGTGTCTATATGTGAATACATACAGGTGCCTTCAGAGGTCAGAGGTTTCAGCTACCTTGGAGCTGGAGTTACAGAGGGTTGTGAGCATCAGTGTTGGGAACTAAACCCTAGTCCTCTAGGAGAGCAGCATATGTTCTTTAACACAGGCATTTCTCCAGCCCTGAATTTTCTTATTAACACAGCCAATTTTAAAATATATAATAATAAATTAGAAGTAGGGTTAAATAAATACTTGCCCTATTTATAACACAGAATAACCCAAACTTTAAAATTTTTTCATATATAGGAGAATTCTACAGCATAGTCTTAAAAGACATGTATTTGTTTGCTTACTATATGAGAGTGGTTTCCCTATATGTCTATGTATGCCCCATGTGCATGTCTGGTGCCTGTAGACACCAGAAGAGTATATAATCCACCAGAAATGGAGTTACAGGGGGATATATGCTTGCATGGGTGTGTTGGAAGTCAAACTTGAGTCCTCCAGAAGAGTAGCAGCCAGTGTTCTTAACCATTGAGCCATCTAGGTTGGTTTGAATGAGATGTCCCCCCATAAATCTTGGGCATTTGAATATTTGGCCCTCAATTGGTAGTTGTTTGGGGAGGATCCGGAGCTTTGCTGGAGGAAGAATGTCACTGTGGGTGGACTTTGAGGTTTCAAATGCCTGTGGGCTCTCAGATGTCACTCCAGTCAACATGTCTGCTGTTTGCTGCTCTGCTGCCCTGCCAGAGAGATATACTCTACATTCACAGAGGATAGATTCACATCCCTCTGCAACTCTAAGCCCCAAAGCTCTCCCTTCCTTAAGTTGCTATGGTCACAGTGTTTCATTAGAGCAATAGGTGGTACCTAAGACCATCTTGCAGCCCTTATTTATTTTCTGTTTTGCAGGGCTGGACCCAAAGCCTATTCATGTTAGGCAAGAGTTATCTTTTGTCACTCCTTCCCCACTTTTTAACTTTGTGAGACAGGGTCTGATTAAAGAGCTCAGACAGGCCCCTGAATTTGAACTACATGTATAGGTCTTATTTGTGTGTGTGTGTGTGTGTGTGTGTGTGTGTGTGTAGGTCGGAGGACAACTTGCAGAAGTCAGTTCTCCCCTGTCCTCTCCTTGCATCACAGGGGTCCCTGGGATTAAACTCAGGCCATTAGGCTTGGCAGCAACTAACCACTGAGTCTCTCACTACATCATCAAGTCCTTGAACTCGAGATCCTTTGCCTCAGACTTGAAAGTAGCTGGGATTACAGACTATACCACAAAGCCTCACTCTTAGAAGGTAATTTACACATATATACAAAACACAGAGGTGAACATAAAAAAAAAAATGATAATGGTATATTTAGAAAAGGGAAACATTCTATGGTATACTGTAATGTGAAAACATGCAAGCTGCAAATCAATATATACTTAGATGGATATAGGCACATGCAAATCTGTATTTACATACACTGATATCTTAAACTCACCTAAAAATACTTTGTATATACATACAATATACAATAAAACTGAGCACTTTACAAAACACTATATTTAGTTCACTTAATTCTTATTTGTAAACAAAACAAACAAAAGACACATAAACATATCTACCCAATGTTTGTTACCACAAAAACTAAGTACCTTCTAGCCAATACCCTCTGGATTACGGTAGAATGAATACTTTGGAGGGGGAAAGGCAGAAAATGAGAGGAGGATTTTACTTTTTACCATAAAACCTTCTATGTCACTTTCACATATACACCCCTTAAATTAAAAAAAAAAAAAAGCAAACAAAGATGCTTTCAAAGCTTTAAAATGTTTAGAATGAAAAGGGCCTAAATCCTCATCTTTAGAAAGCAGGTCGATAGGATGTGAACATGTTGTCTGCTGTAAAAATAGAACACCAGAATCATATTCATCATCAGTCTCCCTTCCACACTGCTCTATGTAGTGCGATGATGTCAGAGCACAAGCACGGCGTGTGGCAGTCAAGTGATTAAAAGATCACATCACAAAAAAAAAAAAAAAAAAAAAAAAAAAAAAAAAAAAAAAAAAAGATCACATCACTAGGTGCTGGCTTCATGGCTTATGAGGAGGTTTTAGGAAAGAAGTTCGCCCTATACATTAGCACAATTAACACCAACGGCTACACTTACACTGAACAGTAAAGCAAATGCTAGTTATAACTAAAGGCCATACTTAAAATGAAAAATCCCATCAGTCTAGTATATTACAATCAAAAGTCTGGAACAGGCGAGATCTGGGATACAGAGAAGCAGATGAGGAGAAAGCCACAAAGTACTTCATGGGTCTGAGAAGCTTAGTTCAAATGGATAGTATTCTCTAGCTTACAACCAATAGCTAAAATTCAGAAAAAGTGTGTGTTCTAGTGCAAACAGAAGAGAATTTCCAACTAGCTCTGAGTCTTCTAGCATTATAATTATTACACTTTCATCTTCTTAACCAATCAAGCTATGGAGTTTTTTGAGAATCTCTACATTATACTAAGTAGGCACATGTACATGCAGATTTTATAGGTATGCCACCTCAATTAAGTATTATTTATACCCAGCTCTAACAATATGAATTTCAGAGGCTTACTACTACAATCAAATTCAGTCTGTGCTTGTATGTGGTAAATGAGTAAATTTTATGACAAAATCCATACACATTTCCTTGGAGCAGCAGCAGTTATTAAATAGAGATATTTTATCTCCTAAGGAACATTTGACTATTCTTGAAGAAATTTTTGCTTATCACAATTGAGGTGTGTTTAGTAAATGTTCCTGTCATACAGTAGATAGAGCCAGAAACAAGGCTCAGCCTTCTTGCAAAACAATTATCTGTTCTGTTAAGTCAAGAGTGCTAAACCCTGAAGAACCCTGATCTACCATCTCCAGCTCAACAATTAAGCAGGCTTACCTTCTTAAGAGTTAGTGAAAAACTAGTAAACAGGTAAAAAACATAAAATAAGTTCCAAACTGCCCTGCGGTCTGCTATAGAGCTATCTTACAAACCAGCACGGTCCTGTATCTAATGCTGTTAACAATACTGTGAAGTTTCCCCAAGACTGGTCTCTATTGGTTGGGGTTAAATTTAACTGAAACTTTAGGCTTCTCCTATATCATTAGCCAAAGTAAATTTTATCAAGTCTAAAGTTAGTGGACTTATTTATGGGGCAGCTCTTTAGACCACAACTCGGGACTTAATCCCTCTCACTTTAAGCATTTTCTACCAAGTCTATCTGGTTTCCCAACCCACAAGTACCTGAAGACAGTGAACAAGAATCTAGTACCAAGGCCAGCAGAAACGGCAAAAGTTAATTTTAAAATATGGTTTAAAAATACAAAATACAGCCTCGAGACTTCACTACAGAAGTTACCACAAAGTCTACATAAAGGAGAAGAAGGGGAAACATAAAGCAAAGAAGATTTAGGAAAGAGGGAAGGGAACAATGGGGCAGAGGGAAGAATAGGAAGTGGGAGGTGGGCTGAGGGCACAGTTCAAAGAGGAGAAAGGGAGACAATCCCAGAAAACAGAACAAGAAGCATAGACCAAGTAGAGAAAAACAAAGGGAAGTGCTATGAAAGAAATTTAGATAAAGTCAGGAAAGAAAAGAGAGGGAAGGGAATCAAGAAATGGATCCCCTCACTCCAAAGCCTAGACACAGATGGGGAAAAAAAAAAAAACCCAAAAACCAGGAACAGAGACAGGAGAAACAGTGCTGCTCTAGGAATGAAGGCTGAGACCAACCCCACCCCAAAAGTCCATCTTGGTACCATCCAATACCTGGCAGTGCAGGCCACAGCTGCTTATAGATATTGGAAACATCTCTAGCATGAACTGAGGCATCTATCGGTGTAAAATATTCAATTGTGAAGATTTAGTATGAAAAGTTAAGTGATATTTAATGTTTTATGTTTCATACAGCAAATAGCAATTTTAGGATAGTTTAGTGAAAGCTTTTCTTAAGGAGCTCACATGGATTTCTATAGACAGCACTGTTCTAGAACACTTAGGACTAAGGCTGATGCCACCGCGTCAGCAACAGCAATCAGTCATCTTACAACCACCCCTAGTTTTCAAACTACACCAAGACAAGTAGAGTCACACACTGAGGCATGAAAAGCCAGACATGACAGAATTCCTAAGCCTAATAAAACTGTTTTTTTTAAAAGAATTATTTTATTTCATTTTTATGTGTATGAGTACACTGTAGCTGTACAGATGACTGTATTCGATCATGTGTGTGGCTGCTGTTGATCTCAGGACCTCTGCTCAGGCTCGCTCCGGCCCCGCTCGCTCCGGCCCCGCTCGCTCCGGCCCCGCTCGCTCCGGCCCCGCTCGCTCCGGCCCCGCTCGCTCCGGCCCCGCTCGCTCCGGCCCCGCTCGCTCCGGCCCCGCTCGCTCTGGCGTAATTTTCTGCAGCTGTAGTCAGATGCACCAGAAGACGGCGTCCGATCTCATTGTGGGTGGTTGTGAGCCACCATGTGGTTGCTGGGATCCGAACTCAGGACCTTCGGAAGAGCAGTCAGTGCTCTTACCCACTGAGCCATCTCGCCAGCCCAATAAAACTGTTTTTTAACAGTTAGGTCATGGCCTATCTGAATTACATAAAGATCAACAAGATAAAACTGATAATTAAAGGAAATAAAACCATAAAATGCACCTCACTTGGGCTCTAATTTAGACGCCGATGAAAGGAATAAACAATTAAGATAAGGGAAAGGAAATACAACAGGTCTCTGGGAATTATGTTTGTTTCAAAGATGTATAACAGATTAATAGTCATGTTAACAAGATAAATAAGCCAGTAAGACACTGGATTATAGGCTTCTCAGTGACTTGCTTCTGTTTTCTTTCTGAGTCTACTGCATTTTCTACAATATGAACATATTTCTATTATTTACATTCATTTGACAGCTAGGCTTGGTGATGTATAACTGTAGTTCCAATTCCTCAGGGAAATGGCAGGCGCTCAGGGTGCCAAGACCAGCCTAGACAACACAGCAAGACTCCTTAGAAACTTAAAACAGGATGAAATCAATGAGAAAAATCAGAAAAGTACTACTCACAAGTAAATATTCAAAAAATTTTTTAATGAAGTTATTAATGAAATGTTACTGTCAAGTAAAAGAACATGTCAGTACAGTTTCAAGCTACTTGCCTTAGTGAAGTTATTCAGATGGCCCAGCTTTCTCATATTTGATACTCCTTGCAATTTGGCCACATTTTGGAGAATCTCCCTCAAGTTATCAGAAGGTTCTGGTAGAAAATACAAAACAATTTAATATAAGTTTTAGAGTATTACCATAATAAAACATAAAATACGCTGTAGCAAACCTCCAGTGTTGGTTCTCAGTTTACAGCATAAGCCTTCACCCCAAATGCACAGGTGCTGACTTCTGAGTTCAATTCCCTTCACATTGCCAGTGCACTCACATAAGCCTATTGTCCAACACTGTGTATCACTCAGATTATTCAACTACGAAACCATAAGTCTTTTCTTTTGTTTTTTGTTTTTTTGTTTTGTTTTGTTTTACGAGACAGGGTTTCTCTGTGTAGCTCTGGCTGTCCTGGAACTAACTCTGTAGACCAGGCTGGCCTCGAACTCAGAAATCCGCCTGCCTCTGCCTCCCAAGTGCTAGGATTAAAGGCGTGCGCCACCACCGCCCGGCGAAACCATAAGTCTTAACATCACAACTTTCATTTTTGTTATTAGGTTGCAACAGGGACCAAATATACTATTCAAATTTAAATAACCAAAAACTTAGATACAACATTTATCAGGTGTATTTCTCACAACCATGAACATTATGTATTAAGGAACAATGGTCCCTGGAAATGAGAAGCACTCCTGCCCTATACTTGTACTGGCTAACTGCCTTAAAGACACTTCTAGGAGAAAATGAACCTCATACAAACCTGTCCTCTGATCTCCACATGTTAAGGGGAGGGAAAATCTAGGTGAAATGAGTTAAAGACACAAAGCTAAGCCTACAAAAGAGACCACAGGCTACTAAAGAACCTGGGCATTGCTGAGAAAAAGTACTCTGAAGATCTGGCCAAGGAGCTTGTGGCGCAGTCAGCAGAGCAACGACCAGTGCAGCAGTGTGAGGAGACAAGGAGCAAACGGATGGAAGCAAGTAAAGGGAAGGATTCCCTTCCTTCCAGCCAGGTTAAAAGCACTATGTGACTTCAAGTGAGCATTATCAATGTAATAACAACAATAAGGCAATAAATTCTAGATTCCAAGCAAAGGGAACATGAAGAAAACTATACAAAGGCATATCATAATTGAACTGCTCAAGCATCCCTGAAAGAGGCCAGCAAGATGGGTCAGCTGGTAACTCACACAGGCCTGGTGAGTAGACATGTGAAATTACCCACATGTAAATGTGGGAGAAAATGAACCTCACAACCCTGTCTTGTGGTCTCCATGTGCTGCATGTGCACACCCAATGCATACACAGTGATAAAACTCCACTCAAAGTCTAAAAGTAGAAAAACCTATCACAGCTCACTTGCTTTAGAAGAGCAGACCAGCTGGGCGCTGGTGGTGCATACCTTTAATCCCAGCACTTGGGAGGCAGAGTCAGGCAGATTTCTGAGTTCCAGGACAGCCACCAGGGCTATACATAGAAACCCTGTCTCGGAAAACCAAAAGAAAAGAAGAAAGGAAAGAAAAAAGAAAAAGAGAAAAGAAAGAAAAAAAGAGCAGGCCAATAGCCAGCCAGTTTATCAATCCCTCAAAAACAATGTTAAAATTTCTCAAGCTAATATTTTCAACATCTTGTTTTAAATAAAATAAAAGCAGAATCTTTAAAATTATATAATAATTTTGGTAGTAGTTTAAGAGACACTGTAACTTCAATACTTTAAAAAGAACTCAACTATTAGTTGTAATTACTGTTTTCCTTACCAAATGAAACTGTCCTGTTCTGCATTTAACTTCTCTCTTCTACCTAACTTCACTACAACAGTGACAGCCACGACAATGCTGATAGCCCAGCAAGCATAGCTCCGAAAACTGCTAATTCCCCTCTGCTTTGAAGCTGGCACCTGCTACTACAAATCATCCCCTTCATTTCTATCTTTATCTTTTTGCAAATTACAGATTTGATATGAATGAAATTCACTTTAGTTTTAAGTGGGTTGACAAAGGTCTACATTAATGACTTAAAGATCTGCCTAGCAATAAGAGTAGGTCTTTAAAAGTATTATAAAGGCCTGATGAGGGTCTTTGCTGGTACTTTGTTAATACTGTTGTGTTGTTGTATTGTATCTATACAAGAATGAGGAAGGAAAGCACGTTAGTGATTTAACAATGTATGGGAAGGTCACAAGATTTCTAAACAACCATCTAGGATAATGTAATTTAGAACTATGCATTTTCCAGAGTCAGAGAGGCAAGTCCACTAAACCCTCAGGAATGAGAGGATCCCTCAGTGACATTACTCCTCTCTGCATAACTCACACTCAAGACTTCGAAGAACTGCTGAGAGTCACCACAAACTTCCTAGGCTGAAACTGTTAACATTTAAAAAGTACACTCTGTTGTTAAGAGTGCAATCTTCTCTGAGTTCATTCACTCAGTGAGAACCAACTGAGTGTTCACTCTGCTCAGGTTCTGTCTCAGGCACTGTCTGGAAGGCAGGTCTCTCAAACACATACTGTCCACAGGAGAGACTGAACAGCAGCATTCAACAAGGGCTTCAAACTATGGAAGTTCAGTTTCTTTGTAAATAGTTGTTGAAAACATTTCCACTAACTGTGTTACTTCCCAGGACAACTCAAAACAGTAAGAAGCCCTCTTTCAGACACTGAGATACTATCTAATACGTACGTGTTACAATGCTGCACTCAGGGAATTCTTAATTTATATTGGGTCAAGGTTCCCCTGGTAATAAAATGAGAAATTGCTTATTTCTTCTTTCTCTGTTAGACTGGAGTTTGGTAAAAAATTTTCTGTAGAAGCCTCAGATAAAAGCCAAAGTATCTTAGACTGAATTCGTAGATCATAAAAGTCTCTTGTATACACATGACTGCTGTTATATTAAGAAACTGAAGAAAGCATGTTTGAATAGAAAGAGTTTTGTGTTTTAGTCTAGGCTGCTATGAAACAGGAACACCGACTAGGTATCTTATGGGTGGAAATTTATTCTCATGGTTCTGGAAGTCTCAAGCATAAGGCCAGAGTAAGTTTGGTGAAATATGAGTGAAGGAGTGAAGTCCTCTTCCCTTTAATTTCTCATTATTTCCTTACATGGTAGAGAAAAGGAACAAGATGAAAGATGCTCTCACTACCTGTTCATGAGAGGCCACCCTTATATTGTAAGTATCTTTGCAGAGTTCACCATCCTAACAGCAGCGTCCCAGGGACTAGGATTTCAAAATACAAATTGGGGATGCACACAAACATTTCATTCATAGGACTATATCTCAACAGACGACTTGGGGTAAAGGTAGTAGTTTCAGCCTGCCGTCTTGATGGTCTACATCTGTAATCCCAGAGTATATCAAAAGAACTGTACTATTATAGGAATCATTTACCACATACAGGTAGGAAGGATAGACATTTTTATCTAAAGTGGTGGTGCATATACCTGTCAAATTTAAGGATATACATGAATCAAGTGCCGTGCTGGCTAGTTTGACAGCATCTAGAGTCATCTGAGAACAGGGAACCCCAACTCAGAAGATGCCCTCCACTAGACTGGCCTGTGGACAAGCCTGTTGGAGTATTTTCTTGATTGATGATTGACATGGGAGGGCCCAGTTCTCTGTGGATGAGGCTAGCCCTAGGCAGGTGCTCCTTGTTTATATGAGAGAGCAGCCTGAGCAAGTCATGAGGAGTGGGCCCATAAGCATCACTCCCCTATAGCCTCTGCACCAACATCTGACTCCAGGCCTTGAGTTTTGGCCCAATTTCCTTGATGTCCGACGTGATGTAGATATATAAGCTAAAATAAACACTTTCTTCCCCAAGTTATGTTTTGTCATGGCGTTTTATCACACCAACTAAAGACAGATACATTCTGTTTTGTGTTAACTGTGGCACAAAGTTCTTTCTGTACCATAAATATATCCCAGATTGAATATCATCATCTCAAGTACCTGGGACCTGATATGGCCTGGATTTCAGATGTCTTCAGATGTCTAGAATATTTGCATAATAAAATGAAATCTCTTTGGGAGGTGAGCTCTAAATGTAAACAAAACATTCATTCACTTATGTCATACACACCTTATTCACACAATGTAAAGATAATCATATACCACTCCCTGTGTTTTGACTGGAACTGTCACACATGAGGTCAGATGTAATTTCCATTTCAAATTTCCATATTAGGGAAGTTTAATCTATACTTAAAAAAGGATAACTGAATTAAACTAACAAAACAAGGGTAACTAAAGAAAACAAATAATTCAGTTATTTTGGTTCTGTAAACACACACACACACACACACACACACACACACACACACACACACAAACACCCTATGAATAGATGCACAAAACCACTAGGAGAAAACTATAATAAACTAAACAGTCACTCATTTCTCACTTATACACTCACTTATTTGCTCAATTCTCCACACACTCTCAAACACCTGTAAATGTTTATTGATGAGTAAGCATTTAATTTTAAATTTTTTAAAAAGATTTATTTATTATTATACATAAGTACACTGTAGCTGATTTCTGACACACCAGCAGAGGGCGTCAGATCTCATTTTGGGTGGTTGTGAGCCACCATGTGGTTGCTGGGATTTGAACTCAGGACCTTTGGAAGAGCAGTCAGTGCTCCAACCCACTGAGCCATCTCACCAGCCCTAATTTTAAATGTTTTACACTACATTATAACTTGCAGCAATTAACTATGCTAGTATCTTATCTGTCAATAAACATATAACATAATCTTATTTTAAGTGAACTTTGGGATAAAACAACTATACTCAACTCCAGCTTATGTACTCACAAACCATGTAGTCTGGTTAAATTACTTAACTTCATAGGGATTCATTTTTCTATCTACAGTGAAAACAGTAATGGCTACTCAATAAATACTATAATTAAAAGTTATTTGCTTAACAATAACAGTTTTTATGATCCAATCATGTGAAAATTTTGTGGTTAGTTCAAGCAAATGTTTCATATGTGTTTAAATTAATAGATTTTATTATAGAGTACTTTGATGTATTACTTTCATGATCTAAGATTTTATCATATTTAAAGTACAATTACCTTTCAGAACTGTATTAGTAATTACACAGCCCATACAGAAATAGTAAAATCACAATGCTGTATGAATATTAGAAAATTTAAATGTTCTTTTTCTATTTAATATGATTGGCTTGAAATCATTATTTATCAGACAAGGGATACCTAATTCTATAAATATAGTAATTATAGTAATAAATCTACCTAAATAGTTATATAATAAAATTTCAAACAAATCCTTAAAGAAATATCTGTTAGAAAAGTAAATTATAATAAACTAATATTAATTTAATGGTACAAATAGGATAAGGGAGCATGGTGCTGTTATTAATATATTTTCAACTACACTTAGCAGCATCAAGAATACTTTCAAGATTCAGTTTTTACTCTCCTATCCTACAGTTTAGCTTGTCTTTAATTTCTCAACGTCCTTTTTTCCTAAACTCACTATTTTGGATGAGTTTCTGCGTGCACTGGAGCATTATCTGTATGTAATCTGTTTTCTAATGTTTTTAATGCAAAATGAGAGTAAAAAAAAATCAGGTGAACATTTACAAGAGTTTAGAAATGCTTTCAAGTCCCACAAGGTCAATAACATCTTATTTAGAACCACATAGGCCAATACAGTCTCAATCACATAACTGGTTTTCAAGAATTATTTTCTGTATCACACAGAGCTGAGCATGGATGGTCAAGTCACCCTGCACAGCACTCCTCATTAGGCTAAGGCAGGACTGCTCCAGGAGTGAGAATGTCTGGGCTACAGATCCGCTGCTGAGAGACTGGAAAGCTGAGACAGGGAAAGAATGGCAGAAGGGAGGATACATGGAAGGAGAAAAGAAAGGGCAGAGGAAATAGGAATAAATTTTTTTTTAATAAAACTAGGTTGTTGAGAATAAAGTACTCATGGCAGTAGGGGTTTAACAAGTATTTATATGTGTGCTCATATATTAATTTTATGAAGCACTGCATGTTTTACTTCTCCAGTAACCCTGCAAAGCAAGCCAGTAAAAGTGCAGGGATGTGGGAAGCAGTTTACAAAGGCAGGCAGTAACATAGCATTACCACAAAAGCGGCAGAGACCTAAGAAAGCTTTAGTGCCTCCCAGTACTTGAGAGACAGGGAAGAACACTGCCTGACCAACATTCAGAAGCCAGTCTAGAACTCAAGAAGAAGGAAGACCAAAATGTGGACATTTCATTCCTTCTTAAAAGGGGGAACAAAATATCCATGGAATGAGTTGCAGAGACTAACTATGGAACAGAGACTGAAGGAAGGACAATCCAGCCTGATATAGCTATCTCCTGAGAGGCTCTGACAGTACCTGACTAATACAGAAGTAGAGGCTCACAGCCATCCATTGGACTGAGTACAGAGTCCCCAATGAAGGAGTTGGAGAAAGGACCAAAAGAGCTGAAGGGTTTGCAGCCCCTTAGGACGAACAACAATAAGAACTAACTAGTACCTTCAGAGCTCCCAGGGACTCAACCACCAACCAAGGACTATACATGATGGGACTGATTGCTATGGCAGCATGTGTACAGTAGAGGATTGCAAATTCAATCATCAATGGGAGGAGAGGCCCCTGGCCCTGTGAAGGTTCTGTGCCCCAGTGTAGGGGAATGCCAGAGCCAATAAGTGGGAGAGGGTGGGGTGGCAAGCAGGGTCGGGGGGAGGAGGCAACAGGGGTTTGTTCTTGTTGTTTTTTGTTTTGTTTTGTTTTGTTTTTTGGAGGGGAAACTGGGAAAATTTCTATTGTAAATTCATATTTTAACATTTACAGTACTGACTTGGAATCCTATCCTCCTTTCTTTTCTTTTCTTCCTTCCGTTTTTTATTGTTGCTATATAAATGCCAGGTTTTACAAAATCAACTTAAAGTAGCATATTCTTGTGTTCTGTAAATGGAGATTAGTAGTCTCTAGCATCTGAAACTGTAACAAAACATTACATTTTTTTAATTCTTGTTTTTAAACACTTCCTTATTATCAGGGGGTCAGATCTGTGAATCTTCATACATTGTCCCTCCTACCTCTGAAACCAGTAGCTGAAATCATATGACATGTAAATAAAGAAAATATCTAATTAAAAAAAAAAAAAAGAAACCAGTCTAGGCCACATAGTAGATTCAAGGCCCACTTGAGTTACACACAAAGAAACTGTCTAAAAAGAAATGGCTTGAACAAAACAAACAAGGAAATAAAAACAAACACCTAAAAATATACGGGTTAGCATCACTAGCCACTCAAAATTTTAATGAATAATTGTATATATTACTATAAATAAATTCATAAACATTTAAAATCCATCAAGCTGTTTCCTGGACTGGATGTTAAAATATGAATTTACAATAGAACTTCAAATTAACCTTATGATCAGCTATAATGAGAGCTGTAGTATGTATGTAAAAAGAAACAAATAAAAAGTAATGCTACTTCAAAGTTCGATTTTCTAAATGAAGAGCCCCCCAAAAAATGAAATAAAATAAAATTCCCCCATATCTAACTACACTTTACTGAACTGAAAAAGTTCCACACCTTTAAATAAGAACAAACCTATTTAATGTAATTAAAACATTAATGGACTTTGCTCAAATTTGTCAAATATAATTTAAAAAAAAAATAGCAGCAATTCTAGGAGTACAAAAAGTACAAAAAAGACTAAAACTTTTTGCCTGTTATCTACCATCAGAATACCTCACTCCTGGGTCTGAAAGATGGCAAACTGGTACCTGCCATGTAAGCGTGAGGGCTCTAGTTTGGACTTTTACTACCCACCTGTAAAAGCCAGGTGTGATGGCATGTGTCTGTAATCCCAGAGCTGGAGGGCAGAAAGAAAATGGAGCTCACTAACCAGCTAGCCTAGCAGAATAAAGACCTTGTCTCAAAAAACTAAGAGTAGAAGACACCTAATGTTTACATTGTGAGTCACACACTTGCATGCATGCACACACACATACACACACACACACACAAACACACGCGTGTGCAGCCACATCAGATTCTTTACCTCAGCCTATCAAGTTAGGAGTTACCTAAAGAACTAGGTAGAAAGACTTACTGAATGGATGAAAAAGAAATCAAGTCCTTTCTTAAATTTTACCTCTTTCTCTTCATAATATAGGGAAATATAGTATACCTAAATAGCAAATAAATGTCCAGGAAAAAAAAAATTATCCCAGGTATGATGGTACCTGCCTGTAATCCCAGTACTTGGGAGATAAAGGTGTAGGTGTTAAAAATCAACCTTGGACACAGTAATTTCCAACCATCTTGGGGTACATGAGACCCAGTTTTAGAACAAAACACAGAGGACTGAATCAAACACCCAAAGCACTTTTTCTTTGTGCACAACTATGTACTAAAAAATTTATGAAGGTCAATTTTCAGGCTACAGAAATTTGTCATTCAAAGAAATGTTGGTAACACAATAATTTTAATAATATTTTCTCTCGAAAAAATATGAAGAAAAACCCTGCAATTTTGCTCAATGATTACAATATTGCATGTCCTGCTATTATTTCTGTGTCAACCTATCACATCTCACAATGATAATTGCAAGATAATTAGGCATCCACAGTTCTCTAATTAGGAGCCCTTTATTATAAGAGAAAAAATGTTTGCCTTTAAAATAACTCACTATTTAAATGCACTTCATGAAAGAATAGACCATCTGTGTCTAAATGCAAAAACAATTAACTGTGATATACACCCCAATAATGAAATTAATTCTACACCTAATGAAGTTAATTCTAAATCCTCTAGAACTGCTTAGGACCTGTGTGCACATCTTGCATATATACACCTACTTTCAGGTTTGGTTTTCACTATAAAAAAGGTTGCAGTTCGCTGTAAGTCTAACAAGTGTCTATGCATGTAGGGAGGCACACCACACTCAGAAACTAGTAACAGGCTAGAGATACAAATACACCTCAGCTATTCAGTATGCTTCATCTGAATGTGGTTTGAAACCTAGGAAATATTACCATGCTACATTCTATTATTTCCATATATTCTTAGTTCCTAATTTCATTCTTGTACTTCTAATTATTCTGTCACATATCTTCAGTCTCTGACTTTTGAAATCTCCTTTAAAAACTTTTCATTTTCTGTTTTTGAGACATTGCTTTTTGCTGCACTCCTCAGACACAAGTGAATGGCTTCTTTCCTTCTCAGCTCCTAAACATTACCACCTACTTTCTGCCCATCTACTGAAGAACCTCGAGTTCATCATCCACCCAGCTCAAAGGCTGCCTGTCTGCTTTCCCCTTTAGCCAGGACTTTCCTGTCCTGGTCATGCTACTGCATGCATCTCTCCTCTCTTAAGGCCTGTCTTCCCTCCTCATGTCCATAGTCTCTAGCACGGCCTCAGTCCTACCCTGTGCCTTCAGAGTTCTCTCCACCATCTCCATCAATTTTAACTGCAAGTCTAAGTCTGACAGGGAGGGGACAATGCCTTGAAATGGTAACTCCTACTGTGTCTTCAATTACAAAAACAGATCTCAGGGATTTAAGTTGCAGGACCTGTCAACTTTAATAAAACCCCTATGATCAAAATAATTCATATTAAAATGAAAAACAGCTTCCCAAAATTCTTTTCCTTATGTAATATGAGTAACAGAAATTAAGACTCTAGAGTCTACTTATATCTATGCATGTAGTTTGTAAGTATCACTGACACACCCTATTACATACGTCTTAATATAGTTAAGTCAGCCTTTATCATAATTCTCTCTTGCCTTTATATTCTAAGTTTTGACCAATGCCTTGTGGATATTTTCCTATTTAGTGTTCAGCAGACATCTTTTGGTTAGGTATAATCACTGATATACATCAAAGAAGACATAGCATGCTCAAAATCATCACACAAATAAATGTATTGGTTAATCTCAAGCCCCAAGCATTAAAAGAAAACATGTTAACCCTTTCCGTGACAGTTTTAAGTCAGTTTTAAAACACACACATACATATATAAAATTCAAAATTAATTTGTATAGTGTAAATGGAAGTTGGTCCACTTACTTTAAAATGACTGTTTTTCTTTCCTACATTTCACTTGGACATTGCTAACAACTTCATAGCATTAATAATCAAAACCCCAAACTTTTAACCATCCAAAAGCTTTGGGCTATTGCAAAGAAGATCATTATGATCCATTTCCACATATATTTTCCAAGAATAAAAGGGTTATAACACGATATACTGTGTGGTGGTTTAAATGAGATGGCTCCCATATTCTCAAGCATTTGAATACTTGGTTCCTAGTTGGTGGCATTATAGAAAGTCATAGGAGACAGGCCTTTGCTGAGGTGTCTAACTGGGGGGCAGGCTTTGAGGTCACAAAAGTCACCTGAATTCCCAGTTGGGTCTCTGTTTCCTGTCTGTGAATGAAGATGTGGGCTCTCAGCTGCTACATCAGCACCCATGCTGGCCTACTTGCTGCCATGCTTCCTGCTCATGATGGTGATGGACCCTGACCACTCTGGAACCATAAACTCCAAATAAATCCTTCCTTCTGTAAGTTGCTTTGGTCTTGGTATTTTATCACAGCAATAGAAGAGTAACTAAGAAAAACTGTTAACATGTTTATATTCTGACATATGATGACATCTGTTTCCTCTACTTCTGGTGACTATAATCTCCCATCTAAATTTTAGTGATTAGGCAGGTTAAAAATTTATTATTTTTTATTTCTGTATTTTATACATACATGCATACATACATACATAACTATATATATAAAATAAAGAAGTGCTCTGTCTGCATGTACACCTGCAGCCAGAAGAGGGCATCAGATCCCTTGAATGGTTGTGAACCACCATTTTAGCTGCTGGGAATTGAACTCAAGGCCTCTGGAATAAGGCTTAAAGGCTGAACCACCTCACCAGCCCCCATTTATCATTTTAAAATGTAAATTATCATAGTATTCCAAAATAGTACTAGGGACAGTCTTGCTTAATTACAAATTATAATTGTCTGTTATAGGTAAAACACGTAACTAGGTACACTACAGAAGAGCAACATTAATAATAAAATTCCAGTCAGGCTCAAAACAAATGAATTTAAGCCAGGTAGGGTTTTATCAGGTTATTGACAGAGGAAAAAAAAAAATAAGTTTCAGAAATCTGGGGTTTCCAAGGTTGTAAAGTGACCATGAGCCTATATAATTAATATTACCCATTATAGATCAGGAATTTTACTACCAAGGTACCTAAATAAAAGCTGTACAACAAAAGACAAGGATTTCCCTCAAACACTGTGTAGGAACCATTCTGCTAGGGCTCCAAGACAACGGCTGCACCCCAAGAACAGCAGTGTGCAGGGGGTGCAGGACAGGTCTGACATGGGCCAGCTCTGTGCAACCAAGACTGCCCCAAGAGCAAGAAAAATTACCCTGGGGTTTTATTCAAAATAAAAAAGTTATGAGAAAAAAAGTACTAATCTTTTGGCCTGTTTTACCATATTCCCAGGGCTAATTACAGCATCTAAAAGAAAGCACCTAGCAGCAGCAGCACAGCAGAAGGGATTGTGTGTATGCAAAGTAGAGAGGGTAAGACAAAGGGCCAGCCAACGTGCTCCACATCCCTGCTTTGTCAGTCTAACCTAACTAGCCTTTCAAATTCACTTTCATAAAAAATTATATGGGCTGGAGAGATGGCTCAGAGGTTAAGAGCACTGACTGCTCTTAACCTGGTCCTGAGTTCAATTCCGAGCAATCACATGGTGGCTCATAACCATCTGCAATGGGACCTGATGCCCTCTTCTGGTGTGTCTGAAAACAGCTACAGTGTACTCATATAAATAAATCTTTAAAAAAATTAAAAAATAAAAAATAAAAAATTATATACAACTAACTGAATCCCCCCCCCCTTTTTTTTTGGTTTTTCAAGACAGGATTTCTCTGTGTAGCCCTGGCTATCCTGGTACTCACTCTGTAGCCCAGGCTGGCCTCGAACTCAGTAATCCACCTGCCTCTGCCCCCCAAGTGCTGGGATTAAAGGCATGCGCCACTACCACCTGGCACTATTTTATAATCTCAACCAGAAGCTGGCAGCATACTCTTAACCACTCACAGCAGCTCCCTGTATGAATGAGTAAATACATGAATGTAGCACTTCTACTTACAACAGAAAATTCACTGAAATTAATGATGTTTCAAGTATTTCTTGATAACTAAAAATATTAAAACATGAGGGTTTAAACATCTATAGCTTACTAATGCAGCCATCATTCCATCAACTCCATTTTGGTTTGTTTCCATGAGAAACAATATGTAAGTCTCAAGTGATTCAAACTGAAGTCTTGCCTGTCTTATGACTAAAAGGAAAGAATTAATTCATTCAGTTAGTATTGGTTTGGTGATATGTGTTATCCAGGGTCTGTTCCAAGGACAAGTGCTTCTCTGCAAACAGTGTTCTTTCTAAGTCAGATAACATGACCGCCTCAATGTATCATTTTATCCAAGTTCATACCTGTCTGCCTCTCTCCTCTGATCTCACACTCTTCTGCTCTCCCTCTCAGTCACCATGCACCAGTCATTCCGGTTCTTCCCTATCTCTGGGCATGTGTACTTAAGTCATTTCTGCTATTTGGAAGATTTCCATCCTACCACTTATGGTGTCTCCTAAATACTACACCCCAGAGAGCATTTCTCTGAATCACTCTTCCCCCAGCCATGAGTCAACATTCTTTCACATACTAAATTCCATATGACCAACAGCATTTAACACTACCTAAAATTCCATGTTTACATACTGACAGTTTGTGTCCCTCTAGAACAGGGACTCATTCTGTCATCACTGAATCCAGCACAGCAAAAGGTCAGTATCCAGTATATAGTAAAATGTCAATAAATATTTGCTAATTTTGATTGTGTATAATTACAAGGTAACATATACTATAAAATCCCAAAGCAAGAATTCAACCCTGTTTGGGAAGTTACTGCTAACTTCTTAGAAAATGTGCTGGCTACAGAAGAGAGAATAGACTAGGGAGACAGAACTTCTGAAGGGGTGGATATAAAGCACTCCAAGCAGCCAATAAGAACAAGGGCCCAAGTAAAGCTACAATAGCAGATAGGAAACACTGGAGTTTATATGTATTTCAGAAACAGAAACTATACCATCATCCCACTGAAGATTTGACTTGTGGAACAGGGACAAGAAACAAGGTTAGGATGGCTCTAGGGTATCTGATTTGGCCCAAATTAAAGCAGTGCTCTTAACCCAGATGAGAAATAGGAAAGCTTTTTTAGAATAAGAGAATTAGTAATTTTAAACCATTAAGTTTAGTGTACTTGCCTACATGGTTAAGATATTGTAAGCAATACAAAACTGCTCTGAAGCTGTCAAACTAAAACATAAATCTGATAGTCATTTAATAAATATTTATTGGGTATATACAGCATGCCAGAGCTGTTCCAGTCATCAATACAATAATGAGCAAAGCAAAATACATATGCTCACAACATTTACACTGCAGGGAGACAAACAATAAATATATATTATAACGTCACCAATGGCAAAGGCTATGAAAAAGATGTGTTATAGGCCAGTGGTAGAACATTAGCCTACCGTAAGTGACATCTTAGGTGCAATCTCAGCAAGACAGAAAGAAAAAAACTGAGGAAAAAAGATAGGAGAGATCAGAAGAGAGAAAGAAAGGAAAGGAGGGGAGGGGAGGAAAAAAGGGTCAATAATATAAAGAGATTACCAGTTGAGCATGGTGGTCCATGCCGCTAGTGCCAGTACTTAGGAGGTGGTGACAGGACTGTGAATTGGAGGAATTAGAGGCCAGCCTAGGCTACATGAAACCTGTCTCAAAATTATATATATGCATATATATACATACACACACATATATACACACATATGTATATATAACCAACTAAGTTTAAGAAAAAGTACAGTTTATTGTATGTACTTAGGATAAGGTGTGACACTGTATTGTTCTGATTACATTGGACAATAAGCTCTAAGAAGTCACTGACAGCAGCTATGGCAAATGTACCAGCTACACCCCAGAACTAACAGCACCATTGTGTCATTCTTAACAGCATCTATCACTTAAAGTTCATCTCTAAAGGCAACTGCCCTTTGGGGGCTAAAATCTATACTGCATTTACACTTGTTCAATGTACTACATACAGACTCACAAACAGCAAGGATCTTTCAAGGTTACTGTTTCCACCATCAGAGAAGTGCAAGCATATATATTTGGGACTCTTCAGTTCCCACTGTGCTGCATGCCTTTAATTCCAGAATACAGGTCATTTTGCTTTTGTCTACTTATTAATGTTATTGGGCCAAAAACTATAGTATTTTACAAACACAGTTTACTCAAGTAAATCTCAGTCTCTAATATTAATGAAGAAACATGTTTAGAAAAAACAACTTGCTTAAAGTTAAACTTTCCTAGAGGTGGCACCAATCTTCACCCGCCTGGTTATACACACTAAAGTTACTCTCCTCCAAATCGTGCAGTTAGCCCAGGACAATTTCTTTTGTCTGGGAGTCATACTTTTATTTTATTCACTGTTTACATACTTTTACACTGCTTACATGCCTTTGCTTCATAGTCACACATGTATAGCAACTTCACCTACTTAAAATCCTATTGTGAGGCAGTAAGTGAAATGCAATCAGAATATACCAGGATGCAAAAGAACTCAAAAAATTCTTAATCACATAAAATCTGTAGAGGATCAGAAAAATCACACTCCACAATATGCCATTTTAGACTTGGACGAGAGCATCTGACAGGCAGCAAGTGAGTGAGCGGAGGATTTTCTCTGACTTAAAGGATCTTCTCTATCTTAAAGGCAAACGTCAGAGAACACATGCAATGTCTCCAGAACACATGTAACCACTCTTCAGATAACTCATGGAGGCCTGGAGAGTGGACTACATAACAAGCAGGAAGGAAAACCAACACTGACACTAACATACTCGGACCCCAGAAAAACTTGGCATCAAGCTACTTTCTGTCCTTCAAGAACACTGCCTCCCTCCCTGTAAGGATGTACTCTACTCTAAATCTATACCACTACCATCCCCTACCCCTCCAACCCCCGTCCATCTTGAATAGGGTATATAAACTATGATGCCTTATGAGGTACTAATCTCTAGTATTACTATTCTTGTAAGAATTTGTATGCTGGGCTGGAGAGGTAGCTAAGAGGTTAAGAGCACTAACTGCTCTTCCAGAGGTCCTGAGTTCAATTCCCAGCAACCACATGGTGGCTCACAATCATCTGTAATGGTATCCGGTGCCCTCTACTGGTGTGTCTTAAGAGAGCAAAAGTATACTTGTACATTAAATAAATAAATAAATAATAAATAAATAAATAGAATTTGTATGTCTTTCTCCCTGGTGATCTGCCTATTGTCAGGTTGTTTTTTACTTTTGAGACAGAGTCTCCAGGTTAGCCTAGAATCTGCTATGTGACCTAGGCTGACCTATAGCTCACAGATCCATCTGCCTCTGTCTCTGCCTCTCATGTGCTGCTAGGATTAAAAGCGTATGCATCATGTCAGACTGTGTATTTATTTTAGAACACTGAGTTACTGAACCGCTCAAAGGGGGAAAAAAAGGGTTCTTTGCCCCTACATACTCAAAATAAATAGCATCAACAAGTGTATTTACTACAGATCATGTGTTCCTGACATTTGTCTTAGTCTCTGTCTTAATGCAGAGAAGAGACACCATGACCAAGTTAACTCTTTAATTTAATTAGGAACTTGCTTATAGTTTCAGAGATTTAGTCCATTATCACTTCCATAGGCAGGCTAGGTGGATGGGGGTGTTGACAACAGACAGATTGGAACCTCAAAATCCATTCCCAATGACACACTTTCTCCAACAAAGCCATACCTCCTAATCCTTCTAATCCTTTCAAAGAGCATCACTTCCTAGTGACTAAGCATTCAATATATGAGCCTGTCAGGGCCAATCCATTCAAACCACCACAACAATCATGCCCCCTTTATTCTTTGTAATTATTTTTCTTACTTTATATATAATAACATTGAAAGTCCAGTTTTATAAGCTCACCATTCAGAGTGAAAGTTGGAAAAACTCAAGCAGCTAAATACATAACAGCTGTAGTATAGAGTGACCAAAGAAATGAAGCAACACACAGGAACTCAAAGGAGCAGCAGGTGCTTCCCAGCACTGGAAATCAACTGTCTTTATTATGAAGTGCAATTCGTAATGACGGAATGGCTAAGCACAACATATGAGGAGGAATGCTCAACTATACTCCCAAGTGCTCCAAACCCATGCTCTGCCAGTGTTAGCATCTATCTTCTATTCCACTTGGTACTAATTTTGTAAAGACAGTAAAGAGTTAAACTCATTTGATTTGGCATAAGAAACAATAAAGTGCTTGAATATCCTCTCTCTCAATACCCATATGACCTTTTAGCCTTGGGACAAGAAAATAAGACAATGACCTTATATCCAAACAGGCAGGAATGAAGCGGAGGACACAGCAAAGGTCAAGAAGGAAGCAGCTCTGTCTGTGAACATGACTGCTTACAAGTCTGATTTGTTCTCTCCGGCCATAGGACAGCCTGCTTAGCATCCTCTAAGCCTTCTTCCCTCCAGAGATCTCCCAGCTCTATCATGTTCACAAGTCCTTTCCTTGAAGTGAGAGTCTGCATGATTTGACAGCTTTCACTGCTTGTGGGAAGGGAGAAACGAACATCTGGGAAATCTAGGAGCTTTTTAAACAACCTCTGTTTTTCTAGTGTTGTTCATATACTCAATGACCTTGTCTCATCAGAGCTCTTTATAGTTACATGGCTTTTCTGTGAATGTTTCTCTCATACACTAACTGTCAATTATTCACAAAACCTGCATAGTGTGTGAATGTGTGTGTGTGTGTGTGTGTGTGTGTGTGTGTGTAGCCACAACTGGAAATGCCTATCTAGGTAGATACCTAGAAAGAATAGTCAAACCTTCATATTTTTTCATGAATTCACAGGTTAAAGTTTCATCTTTTTAAAGATTTGCTTTTTTATTTATATGTATAAGTGTTTTGCCTACATATATGTACATGCACCATGTGTGCACCTGGTGCCTGTACAGGCAAGAAAGAGTGTCACATCCCCGGAACTCAAGCTATAGACAGCAATGAGCTGTTGTGTGGGGTGAGGAAGTGAGCCTGGTGTCCTTTGCAAGAGCAGTCAGTGCTCTTCACCACTGAACCTCCTCTCCATCTTCCTTGTTTTGCAATTCCTTTTCTGTGTTTCACTTTTCTGATATTTCCTCTCATCAGTTCATAAAGGTTCTAGCATTTAACCTATGTATTACAACTAGATGGTATTTTATAAGAAATGTATACCTTAGAAAACTGTGAGGTGAAATTAGTATGTATGAACATTGGTCTATTGTCATTAACATGCAAATCAAAACAACCCTGAGATTTCACCTCACACCAGTCAGAATGGCTAGGATAAAAAACTCAGG
>NW_022196914.1:3150357-3170759 GCF_008632895.1 Mastomys coucha | reverse complement strand
AATAAAGAAAATATCTAAAAAAAAAATTAAAAAAAAAAAAGAAAAAGAAAAACAGACTGGGCACGTAGCTCAGTAGCGGATTGCCTACTATGAACAAAGCCCTCGGTTCAAGTTCCAATACTATAAAAACTAAATAAACACCCAAGTTCATATATAAAACATATATAAAACATACCTTCTCCCAATCCTGGCATATGTCAATACCCCAAATACACACTTCATGGCAATATATGTATTGTTTACAATATAAAGCTGGGTAGTGGTGCATACCTGTATCCCAGCACTTTGGAGACTTAGAAGTCTAAGTTTGAGGTTAGCTCCTATCTCAAAATAATAAAAAGCAATTATACCTTTTCTGTGTGGAATTTTTCTAATTGAAAACAGAATTTTTAAAAAATGAAACTACAAAAAGAAACAATAAAATAATCAACTGTCACTGTTTTAAACCGAAGCTCTCAAACATCTTTTTGTCTTCTTCCAAAAATCCAAAAGCTTTTCCTTTTTCCAAGTAATTTCTCTCTTTTTGTTAGGGAAAGAACAAGGCTGAAACCTAATTAACAGCTAATTCTAAAGTCTCCTATTAAAAAAAAAAAAAGGACAAAGTGTGGGGGGGGATTTTTATATAGTAACATCCATTTCAATGAACTCAATAAATTTAATTCATCAGCAATAACTAAAACTGTACACAGGAATTCCATAGAATAAATGAAACTTCTTAAGCATGCACCTAATTTCCTTTGTACCAGCCTATGTCATTTTAAAACACCACCAGCCTAGTAATAAAACCACAGGCCATTCTAAGCAAACAGAGTACCAAACAGTTCCAGTATTCAGACACTCCATCATCATTGATTAAGTCAGTAACACAGAAGCCAAATGTGATTAAACAAAACAAAATCGCCTCTTACAACACACGTGTGGAATACTAAGGACCACACTATTCCATTGTTCCTTGGCCACACACAGAAACACAGTACAATGCTGGAGCTCACATCACTCAAAATATGTTTCCCCCAACTTAAGTTTCTCTCTATTCAACTCCGACTTTTTTCTTTCCCATCCCCACTAGCAGGAGGCAGGTGGGGATTGTACAATGTTAGGGAGTACATTAGAGGATTATGAGTGGAAAAAAAAACAGGGCAATTAAAAGTTTTAATACACCAGGGATGAACCAAGTGCGGAAATAATTAGCACTACTATTTCAAGATGTGATTTTCTAGATCTATGTAACTGCTGAAAAAATACATACATGCCCACATTTAAAGTAGTTAACTATCCTTTTCTCTGGCAAACTGTTCCTTTTAAGTAACTAAGTGACTTGGCACCCTCCTCTGTTTACCGCTCCTGTGCCTCTTCACTCTATTCATTATGAGAAACACATGAAATTTCACTGAATTCAGAGCAAGATTACTAACATCTCTGCAAGTGACAATCCAAGTCTGGTTCTGCTACCCTGCTACAGCCGTCATTTCACCACTCCACAGGGCTGAGCAGGACCTCTGGACTTAATCGAACACTTGTGAGTTTTCAAGATATTTCTTATGTGTATTCATTTACTTATTCTGTGTGTTGAGGGTATGAGTACATGCTCATGCTACATCATGTGTGCTACAGCAAGCATGCATGTAGAGTCCAAAGGAAAAATTACTGGAGTCAGTCCTCTCCTAGCTTCGTGTGCCATCAGGCTTAAAGGCAAGTCAAGTCCCTTCCATTCACTGAGCCCTCTCGACAGCCCTTCAGGATATTCATTTCAATTTATTTATCTCATCAGTAGGTCATATGATTAAATTTTGAGATAAGGAAATCATCACTTTGGTGTAGAAAATAACAAAAGCATCAGCCATCCCACTTTAGTCTCTTACTTCCAACTTGTATCCATTCAGAATTAAGTTTTCTAAACTTAGAGAACCCCTTGAACTTGCACAGTACCCTCTGTCAATAATGTATTAATGAAGAGGAAGGTCACATGCCCTACACAGAAAGAGGAGAATCATTTATGACTGAGCTTGAAATGTGAGCAATTACATATTCAGACACAAGTGTGCAATTATTTTACAGTATGCTTCAAATCTCACAATTCAGTACAGCATCACTTCCTATCAAAGGTCAAACAAACCCAAACCTAAAATATAAGTAGTCTTCGTTTCAGAGGGAAAACACTTGCCACCAGCTTCCTCTCAATACTATCTTAAACACTAAATGACTTGCTAGTAAGATGCTTGTTCTCAAATTTAGATTCTGATTTTTAAAACTGCCTCAGGCCTGCTATGGTGGCATGTGCTGACATCAAGAAAAAAACCATATACATCTAAATTCTTTAGTATACTGGAGTAAAAACTGGAATTTATTTATGATTAAGTCTTTAAAATCCAACTTAATTTGAGTTTTTAAATTTTTTTAAACATATTTACTATTATATTTATCTGGCTCCTTAACCAGAGTATATTTAAGGCATTAGCATATTATCAATGTTATTTTGTATAAATCTCATTACTAGCCAGACAGCATAGTACATGACTCTAGATGGAAGACTGGGACAGGAGCATGAAGAACACACTCATGTTTGGATTCTTTGTCAACCACATTATTTGAACATATGAATTATTTTTAGCTAGTATGCATAATTATTTCCCATTTACCTTGGCATCTGCATAATTCTGTATGCCATTCACTGTACATGGGGCAATTGTTAACATGGCCACACTGACAAAAAGTACAATGATATCAAAAAATGGATGATCCAAAAAGCTTAACAATTTCCTCTCAATCAGTCATAGGTCATTTATTTACTAAACATTTTAACCTGTTCCCTTCCCACCACTATTCTGATAGTATTTGCTTAGAAAATAAAAATACAAAAGACAAACCAACAAAAAACCAACTGAAGGGAAAGAGAACAACATGCAACCTGCCAAAGCGTCATCTAGAGTAAGGATTAAAATTTTACACTATCGGGACACATAGAGTAAGGGTTAGGATCCCACACTATCAGGACACATAGAGTAAGGGTTAGGATTCCACACTATTGGGACACAGAGTAAGGGTTAGGATCCCACACTATCAGGACACAGAGTAAGGGTTAGGATTCCACACTATTGGGACACATAGAGTAAGTACTAGGATTCCACACTATCAGGACACATAGAGTAAGGGTTAGGATTCCACACTATCGGGACACATAGAGTAAGGGTTAGGATCCCACACTATCAGGACACATAGAGTAAGTACTAGGATTCCACACTATCAGGACACATAGAGTAAGTACTAGGATTCCACACTATCGGGACACATAGAGTAAGGGTTAGGATTCCACACTATCGGGACACATAGAGTAAGGGTTAGGATTCCACACTATCGGGACACATAGAGTAAGTACTAGGATTCCACACTATCAGGACACATATAGTAAGGGTTAGGATTGCACACTATCACCCTCCCAGCACCAGTTTTCTAAGCGCAGAGGAGAGCAGACTAACTCGAGGGTGCAGAGACACAGGCAGGCAAAGCACTCTCTTGCTGGCTGCATTGTGCTTTTCACACCCTATTTTCTGGAGCAGGAGACCAAGGTAGCAGGTCTCAGCAGATGGATCACTTGACTGAAACTTACATTTAAAGTGCTATGAAACACCGTCACTCCAACACATACTATTTATACATACATATTTATGGGAATACTTCTCAATACTTCTCACCATGAATTTAACAAGGTTCCGAATGCTTTCTCTTTAACCTTTCAACAGCCAAACGTGGTTATCTGAGAATCAGAGACAGAGGGTGAAAGTGTTGTGTGCACAAAACATTATGCACCCGAGAGGTAAGGCAGCTGAAGCCCACAGGGTAAACAGCCTAACAAAGTCACTCTCACACGAAGAATAGAACTAAATTCCACAGACCCCACCTTCCACACTACAGCTTCCAGCCCCTCCAGCTAAACAATTCTCAGATTATTTCCTTCACCACTTTCATCTGTTGGCCTTTCCTCATAAGGATCCTATCCATGATGTGCAGTCTCTCTTACTTGGAATGCTCAAATCTTTACTGTCCATGGAGGAGCTGAGGACATAGTTCAGCAGTGAACATGTTTAGCATGTGTAAAGTCCTATACTCACTCCCAACACACACACAAATCTCCCTCTCTCCCTCTCAACAATCTATACAAAAAATACTCAAATCATAAATTTGGAGTAATGACTACTAAACATTCACTCTATTTAGTAGTACTTTTTCCATATGGCTGGTGCTTTCAATCACATGAAATTTAAAACCCCACACTTTAGTCCTAATTGTCTTCTCTATTTTATAGCTCTATCACTTTGGTTCTCTACTTTTTAATATACTACTCTTTTGTTCATTTCTTTCTCCATCCTTTCATTCATTGTTGGGAACAAGCTCAATAATAGACTGCTTGGTAAGCATGAGCAAAGACCTTCAGCTCTACCCCTTAACCTTAAAGAAGTATGATTTTTTTTTTAAATAAAGAGTACTGAGAATACATTCCTAGGTAAAGGAAACAACTACATTAAGTAAACATAAAATGGCATGTCACACTTCAAAAACAGCATTTGTCTCTGATTCAAGCAATTACTCTCACATAGGAACACAGTTTCCAAGGAGAAAAAACAGGAGTGGAGGGGGAGTCAGTGCTTTGGACCCATAAACTAACCCTAATCTCCTGTAAACGGTGCTCTGTGTATGAAGGAGTGTGCTACACATATGAGCTAAGCAAACAGGCTAATATACCTTGATTACTACAGCTGTAGTAGCACAAAAAATGCATAAATAAAATTATAAAAGGCCTTGGATGCCAAGCTAAGGAATTTGGACTTTATACTGTAAGCAAAAGCAGACCTTGTTTTGCTGCTGTCTATTTTCAAGTGAATGGCAAGATCAAATCTGGATTTACAAGAAAATGCTACTGGTAGCAGTATAGATAGCAGGGGTGAAAAAAAGGTAAAAACAGAAATAAAGTCTTTTTTGTTACTCCATAGGGATAATGAGCACGTGACCAACAATGATGGGAACAGAGTACCAACTAGATACCTCAGAGGCCACTTGCATGATTGGAACAGACCACCAACTAGATACCATGGAGGCCACATGCAGTAGTTTATCAACAGGACTAAGCAGATGAAGGGTAGGTCTGGAGTTTGAACAACAGAAGATACTGACAGTACCTAGAAAGCAGAAAGTAGATAAGCCTTCGGATGCCAAGTTTTACACACTATAACTTTAAGATGATTATTAGATACATGGCATTTATTGTCCCTGTGACACTGAACTACATCTCTCTAGGTCTCCATGCTTTAGAATTTCAAAGCTTTTCTTCTTTGAATTGGAATAAGTATAGCAAACAGTTGGTGAAAACTGAGATAATTGAGTGCCTGGCACAACACTATATAGTAATCATAGCAAAAGTAGAATGTAAAACTTCAAATGGCAGTGAGTTTCATGAGAGGCTGTTCACATCAATTAAGACAGAGATTTCCTGTCTTGCATTTCCACTACAGGGAGAAAGCCAAGGTAGAGAAGACAACTGTGGAATAAACTCATCTGCCTAAAGTCTTCAGAGAAGTATTTTTTCTAATCTTTATCTCTTTCTAGTCTGTCTTGACCTATGCCCACTCTAGTAACCCATCCATAAGGATACAGCAAATATTTGCTAGTCAAGTACAAATGCAGCCAACAGGAAGGAAGAAACTAAAGTAAAGGAAAATAGTTGTACAGACTCTTGAAGGAATCTTATGGGGAGTAGAGTCCCTCCTTGAGAGGAACTGCTTTATACCCTGACTAGCAAGAAAAGTCAGGTCTGACTTGATAAGAAATTCAGAATTCAGATCTCAGCCTTCGCCTTCTTAATAAAGGTAAAAGAAAGAAAGAAGCTGAGTGTGTGTGCTAGCACATACTTAAGCAAGAGGATTACTCCAACCTGGGCCACACAGTCAGTACCCCACCAGCTAGGAGCACAGCAAGACTGTCTCCAAAATGAGAGACAGACCGAAAAGTTACCAAAACTTAAAAGTCAGTTTCCAACGGGAGAAAGCAAATCCAATGATTTTCTCATTCTTCATCTTCTCTCTGACAGTAGACATCTTCCACACAGCTCCTCCATCCAGACTTTCCCTTTCCACAGTGTGCTTGATTCTCCAGGCAGCCCACACCTCCTTCCACATAGCCACAGCTTTTATAGAGGTCTATCCCTTTCAGAGACTTCTCTGATCACCAATGCACCACGATCACGCTCTCTGGCTGCCGCGGCACCAATTCTGTCCGTCTAACAGTCTGATTGCTTACTGTTTCACAGCACAATCACTTCTTTATTCAGCTCCAATAAACTCTTTAAGAGGAACAACATCTTTCCCAGTCCTACTCCTCCAACATTTAATTCAGTTCCTGATACATAAGCAATTTCTGTCAATGTTTGTTTGGTTTAACTGAAATGAGTAATTAAACAAATGAGTAACTAAGGGAAATTAAAAAACAAAAAAACTGTTCAAACTAACACTATTTCAGATAACTGTCCGGCCTTTCTAAATACTGAACAGCAAGCTGAACCATCAATACTTCAGTCTACTCCAACAAACTGCATTCCAACAAATGTCTAATACAGAAGTGTCCGTTTTCTGGGAAGACACTTTGAAAACTATACTAACAGGGGCTTGCTTACCCTGAGAGATTACTGTGTATTTCAAGCCTGAGTCAACAGGACTAGAAAGGGATGTACTACTAAAAAAAAAAAAAAAAAAAGAAGGCAAAAGGAAAAAGGAAAAGGCCCATGCTTGCTGTGGAGGTAGCTAGCTGTGAAGTACAGGAGTAGAGCCTGGGGGACTTTCACTAATCGAGTAGAGTAGGCTCCTGAACAAAACTGAAAGCAAGAATTACTAATAAACTAACTCTAAGATTTACTAAATAGGCTCCTAGGTCAAAATTAATCCATCAAAAATTTTTAATACAGGCATTCTGTATGAGCCACAGTAATAATAACACCATATCAAAACCAAAGGCCCCAAACCCTCCTGGGCCTCAGCAGAATCAGAATACAAGTCAACCATCCTAACTAAAAACTTTCTGATGTTAGAGGAAACAATTCTAGGCTCACATTTCACCCTAAGTACATATAACAAACTATACTTTTGGTTAAACTTAGTAATCTTTTTTTTTTTTTGAGACAGGTCTCACGGAGCCCAGGCTGGCCTCCAATTCCCAGTCCTGTCTCAACCTCCTAAGCGCTGGTACTAGCAGAAACATGTTATCACTAAATACTCCGTTTCAGATACCATCTCAAGAACTCTAATTCCTTAAATACATGTGTAATAGTCAATGATTTGGGGCTTGGGGAAATGGCTCAATCAGAGAAGTGCTCTGCCAGAGCAGTGCTTGCTAAAAGCTTGAGGCACTGAGTTCAAAACCCAGAGCCCATGTAAAAGAGCTAGGTGTGGTGGCATGCATTTTGATCCTAGCATTGAGGAGCCAAGGGCAAGCAGATCCCTCAGTTCACCGGCCAGCCAGTCTAGCCTAATTGATAAGGTCCAGGCCACTGAGGGGTTTCTGTCCCAATAGGGTATTGCTCCTGACACCTAGGCTGTCCTCTCTGGCTGTCCTACACACGTGTGCCTCTGCACCTGCACACATAATACTCACACACAACCACCTGACATACTTCCTAAACTATAATTTAAAGATCCCAACCTCCCAATGCAGGGAAGTAGCTAACACTAAATATGCTCATAAATAAGACATAATTCATACTGAGTAATTAAGAACTACCTTCCTTTACCTTTCACATTCTTACTAACACTTTAAAGTTTTTTTTTTCCAAGTTGGAGAAACCAGGAGGTAAGCAAGGTCAAATTAACTTGTCCCAAGTCCCCCACCTACTGTTGTCCCTGAGATTACAGTGCAGAACTATCTGACTTGACAGTCAGTGCTCTGATATGCATGGATGTCTCTTTTACAGATCACTATGACCATGGTTGTCCACCTACACAGCAGACTTCACAAAGCAATCTGCCTGAGAGCAAAGCCTTAGCATGAAGTGAAACAAAAATTTGGTTGCTCAAACTTTTATCTTTTTCCGTATTGTAATCTAATCTACAAGCAGCTGCAACCCAGACTGCCTCATGGGTCTCAAATCATTACTAAAGTTTAATTCCTCGTGAACTTTCTTCAGGTGTGATCCACATGCCTTTAAACAATGAAATGTTTGTTATAGTAACACTTTCTCTAACCAACTGTTTCACTATGTATGAATCTAACTCCTAACTTTTTTTCCTGCTAAACTTCCTTATAATTGAGGCCTACAGTCCTCATGTAACTTCTCTTTGTTGTGTATTGCTTTGCAATCAGGTCAACTGGCTGTGAATACTTATTTGGAACGCTAGTACATTTTATTGGGGCAAGTAAAAACAACATTTTCTAAGCATTTTATGTAACCCTAGAAACAGCTAGCTATATCCCATAGGTGTTGACTTAAAAAGTCTCAGAGAACTGATTATTTTCAATCATACCCATAGATTTGTCTTCCTGAGTTAATACTGAAGTGAGGCAAGTTTCAAATAAACTTGTATATAAGCTTTTCTACAATCCCAAATTCTGACAACCACCACAGAAACATAAAGATTAACAAAATCACATACTATACAATTTATTTCCAATCCCGTATCTGAACAGGTTTTTACTGTAGGTACTAAGCTCAAGTTTACCAAGTGGTCTCTTCACACAATTGCTTGGATACAAATTAAATCACTGACCAACTACATGGTTAGAAAAGCACAATGCAAAGTCTCAGGTCTGTATTATGATACTCAGATCGCTTGCTGGAAAATCTACTTTGTATAAACTTTTCATGTATATATTAAGTTTACAAATTTGCAAAAAAAAAAAAAAAAAGAGTCTAAAGCTTGACCTTTTTCTATACTGTTTCTGAAACCTAGTTAATGAAAAGAATGTTCCAAATCACCAATTGCCTTTTTTTAGGACTTACACACCACTGTACTATATCTCTAAAATGGTTCTCTCTTTGAAAGGGGTAGTTTACTCAAAACAACTTCCTAAACTATCAGAGCCAAATACTAAATAACAAATATGTGCTCATGTAACTAAACCAAAATTAGTCTTTCAGTCTAAACAGGATTCTTACAAGACAAAAACCGAAACAGAACTGAGACTGGATTATGCTGTCAATACAGAGATGGGTCTCCCAAACACCACATCCACCAAATACTTTATACGACGGTCACTATATACGGGGTGGGGAGGGGATGGGGACGACAAATTTATGTCATATAGAATGTTTACGACTGTTTTCTTTCTTTTCTTTTTTAACGTCCTAAGGTGTTTCGCGGATCTCAAAAAGTGATTCCATACAGCAGAACTAGTTAGTTACACTCAACTCTAGCGCTGTGGTGGAGTCTGACCGTCGGAATCTGTAGACCAACTCCTGTTTATGGAGGAAGAAAAAAGAATCCGGCCTAGAACGTCTAACCCTTCGGCGAGATACTGGGGAATAAACACCGGTCTGGTGGCCGGTGACCCGAAGAGAAAAATAATACCGATCGTTCGGCGGAGACCGTTCTTAAAACTACGCGCCGGGCTCGCCCTGCTGAGAAGGTGTAAACAAACTCATCCCCACTGCAGACAGAAGGTACACAATGAACCTGCGGCAGAAGTGAGGGGGCGGTCTCTAGCCAACTACAGCCCCAGCGGGCCGGGGAAAGGGAAGCGAGCAGCAGGGAGACACGGCCGAAAGCAGACGCTTAGCAGTAATCACCGGCTCTCGACTTCACCGGCGAGTTCTCAAAGCTGCGGGTCCCCCCACCCCTACCGCCACCCCCCGGCGAGGACCGCGCGGGCAGACGAGTGCAGTCACGCAGTCAGCAAGAAGCCGGCGACTGGTCCAGCCTCTGCTCCGGGGGGACGGGGAGGGCAGGATGTGGTCGCTCTTCCCACAAACATCCTCTAGTAACCTAAATAACAACCTCTACCTCCACCCCCGTCCAAGGCCGCCCCCGGGACTCGGGGGCACACACGCTCCCGCGGGCGTCCGGGGAGCTCCGGATCCCGGGCGGCGCCGAGGTCCGCCCCGCGCTCCCGCACTCCCGCAGCCGCCCGAGGCCCGGAGGGGCTCAGCCGGGAGAGAACGGGCGCGGGGCAGGGGGATGGGCGCGGGCTCGGCCCCTTGCCGGCCCCGCGGGTCGCGCGCCTGCCCGCCCCGCTCCCGCGCCTCCCCTGCGGCTGCGGCCGCGGCGTCCCCGCGTTACCTCGGGTCAGATCCAGCGGGACGTTCTCCTCGCCGCTGTCATTCCGCCCTGTGCGAAACAGACACACACAATCCCAGTTAGGAAGAACCCATCGCAGGCCGGCGGCGCCCGATGCCCGGCTCGCTTCTCCCCACCCCAGGCCCGGAGCAACACGGAGCGCCGCGACGGGCGACGGGCACCGGGCGAGAAGAGCGAGGGCGGCTAGCCGGTTTACCTCGTATTCGGAGGTTCTTCAGAGAGCGGCCGCGGCCGATCGCCGCCATGTTGACGGGTTTCAGTCACAACACCGGAAACCTCGCCCGATCGCGCGAGAACCCCTTCCCCTCCCCGCGCGCCGTTCCCGCCCCCCCCACTCCGCCCCCCGCGGCGGCGCCCCCGCCCCTCGGCACCGTGGCTTGCCCGCGGGCGCGGAGCGACGCAGCGCAGATCCGACCCCGGGGTGGGATGCGATAGGCGCGCGGAGACGGGCCCGGGCGTCGGAGCGCAGGCGTGGTGGGAGGCGCAGTTCCCACGGGGGATTCCCATTGATGTGGCCCGGGAGTCGGCGCGCGCGCGCGGCGGAGGCCGAGATGCGGGCGGGAGGGCCAGCAGGTGGCCCGCCCCGCCGCGCTCTCCGCGTGGCTCTAAAGCCCGCTTCCTTACTCATCGGCTAAAATTATTATTATTTTTAATTCAAAGAGAGGGTGGGGTGGGGTGGGGAAAAAGGCGCGCGGCGCACAGTTAGGAATGCCGCTTTGATCCTTTCCCAGAACCGCGGTGCTCCGAGTGAACACGTAACAAAGTTTGTTTGCCACCCACGCTCTGACCATTGAGCGGAGCGGCTTCGCGCTTGATCTTAGGCAAAGCCTCTCGCCGCCGCTCGCCCGCGGCCGAGAGCGGGAGGCAGGGCGGAGGTTTGCTTTCGGTCCGCCTGGCATCAGACGTGCAAGGAGTGCAGGAGCGGGCGGGCGTGCAGGGCGCTCGCCCCAAGCGCGGGACTCTTCCCCGTCGCGCGCCAGCGCCTGGAGGCCCCGGACAGGGTTTCTTCTCCGCCCGGAGCCCAGGGAGAAGGCTGGGCGCCTCCGTCCTGGCTTTCTGTGATTCCTACATCACTGCCTAATGCAGATGTCCTTGGATCGATGTTTTTAAAGCATGGAAGTAACAATGATTAGTTTACGGGTTTCTAGAAGCGGGTTTAGTATGTACTCACTTGGCCCTTAACCCAGCAACTCTCTTAAACTACATTACTTTA
Organism: Mastomys coucha; assembly: GCF_008632895.1. NCBI lineage: Eukaryota > Metazoa > Chordata > Mammalia > Rodentia > Muridae > Mastomys > Mastomys coucha. The sequence goes on along the minus strand of NW_022196914.1, from coordinate 3,159,272 downwards.
AGGAGAGGGTATTTTGTCTCCTCCAATTACTCACCTCTCTATTCCAGACTTAAAAGTAAGTCAAAAGTGGAGATCTTGCCTATTCGTTTTTAGTACAGACGTCAAAAAACAAATATCGGTTGGAGTAAACCTTCAGCTCCTTTTGTTCTAATAATGTTCTAAATAATAATAATGTTCTCAATAAAAAGCAAGCCAAAACTCCTCTAAAACGACAAAGAAAAATAAAGAATATTAGAAAGATTCTCCTTGTTAATAATAGTGAACACTTGCAGACTTAAAAGCGCAAAGGTGGAAATTATGCAAATGTAGTAGTCATTTAAAATGACTTTGTTGCTCTAGTATATGAACAGAGTGATATTGAGTAAGCAAATACAGATTTCCTTTATTCAAAAATGCTTCATATACATATAAAATTCAAAGGATCCATTATAAAATACTTTTACAAACATGTATGTAGAAAAAAAAATCCAAGATGTGTTTCTGAATGTAAACTACTGTCCCCCCTTCAATTGTAGGATCATGCCTGCATTTTTTTGTTCTTGCTTGGTCACCTGCACCTTTTAAGTCGACCTATGACAGTTGTAGAAGCAGCAAAAGTTTTGAAAAGAAAAATAAAGAAAAAAAAAGAAAAATAAAGGAACATCAGGAAAATAAACTTGGATTGCTGCTCTACGAGTTCTATGTCCCTCAGGACTAGGTCTACATTCTGCTGCTCTGTTCCCCTTAGATTGAAGGCTCTAACACAATTACAGTGCTTTAAAGAAATATTTCCTGACACTATCAGTACAAGCCTTGATAAATAACAAACTTGCTTCCTTTTTTATAGCTTTCAAGTCTCCGTGGAAGTTATTTACTCTATTTCCTGCCTCAGATGAAGACCACAAAGCTTGAGTTCTGGCCAGGACATTAAAAAGTTTATCTTTCATCTGTCCACACATCACCATCACTAAAAACAAAATAAAATAGTAGAAATCTGTCAGTGAAAATGCTAGCAGATTTTCAAGTGATCCTTCTGGTGCTAATGTTTATCCTCACCTATTTTAAATTATTTCCTAACCTGTTGTAAGTTCCTTTATATTCCAGTCTTTCTTGAAAGTGAGTACAACTGAGTGACTTCAAGTTAGTGGAGGAGCTTCTCAGCCTTTCATCTTCATAACTGTGTCCTTATTAGAAGACCACTATTGACATACTCCTTCTCTCCCAGAAGGGGGAACACACACACACACACACACACACACACACACACCTCATTTTCGGTCTAGTAGTCGTTATTTGTTTCCTTTGGCTTCGATTTAGGTGAGTTGGAGTCTCCACATTTGCTCTTAAAGTGTGTGGCTTTCTGATCAAAAGAACAAATGACACTTATCTAGGAATGAGGACTTTAGGTGAGCTATAACAAAGAATAAAGTATGCAATGTTATGCTTGAGTTTTAAATATCAACCATAATTGACTCCAGAACACAAGCTACTTATTAAGGGGGAAAAAAAAAAGCATGGTTATTTTCTGTGATGCTTGTTAAAAATTTCCCTTGAGACTGGTTTTCCCCTTGTTTGCTCTAACCCGCCCCAAAGACTTGCTCACTTTGTTTACTACTTCTCTAATTTTATTTTGTCTCTAGTGTAGCCACTGTGGATATGACTTCCTCTTCTTAGTTCTCATTTCCCAGATAGCTTTCATTTACTGTGTCAATGAATGGGGTTTTTTTCTAATATTAGTCATTGATAAAAAAAAAAAAAAATGTTACATGAGATGGAGTCCAGCCCACTCCTCTGACTCACAGCCCACTTGGTTTTGAAGATGCCATCCATGACTTGACTGCTGGTCACAGGCTGCTTCAGTCCCCTCTCCTGCTACACAGTGTATAGTCCTGAAACTGTGTTTTATCAGTTCGAGGCACAGCTGGAATGCTGAACAGAAACAAAAGTCTCCTTGCCAAAGTCTTGGTTCCCTTTAGTCTATCTGCTCTGCTTCATAGGCCATATGGAGGTAAAACAAACTGAAAACCACAACATTTGGTGAGACCGTCCCTTGGTAACTTGTCTTTGTTGTCAAGCCACACGCTTGCTATCTAGATAAAAGTCATTAAAATGACAGACAATGGAGTCGGTGAGACCAATGCTACCACCCTTCTCCCGGTGGATTGAGAAGTTCCATCTTTGATCACATCAAAGCAAAGTTAAATTTAAAGAGGATTTAAGTACTTTGAGAATTTCTTTACATTTTATTCTGTCCAAAAATAATTGTTTATGTTTTATTTTTAAATAATTCTGTAAGGTAGAAAGGCCCCTACATAAATAGTTTTACATGAAGAATAAACCTATATTAATAAAAGAGAAATATCTGTATATGCATAACACCGTCTACAAGTATGTATGCTATGATTTCAATTGTGGTTTGGGGTGCTAGAAATCTAAGTGATGTTTTTCCTTGTTTTTCTCACTTTATTTTAAAAACAAAATTTTACTTGGATAATCTTTTGTGAGGAAAACTAGAGAATTTTCTTGGCTATTTTAAAGTCAAACCACAAATACTTGTATACAATATTAATTTGGTAAGCATTGAATATATCAAAATTGTTTTTGTATTACTGTTATGAAAAGGAAAACCAGTCAAATATGTATCACAATGCATATATTCACTACTTTGATAAGTTAAAAACAAAACATAAAGATGAAATAAAAATATTAAAAGTTACTAATGGAAGAGATCATGATACTAGAACCAAAATATGCTTAATTATTTCCTGTATTATTGAATCTTGTGATATAGCAATTCAAAACTCTACTTCTAAAAATGTAATTTAATATAAATAAAATCTCACAATTAAAGCTAATAGCAAAGAGCCATTCTATTGCCTGGAGTTTTTAAGCTTAACCTCTATTTTCCAGTTCCATCAGACCTTACCAAGATTGGAAAAATTAATTTTACTAATAAATGTCTATCTTTTTTTTAACCAGTTTCCCCAGGAAACTAGAAGAGAGCACATTTAGAAAATTTCAGTGAAAACTAACAACACGCTTTCAGAACAATTCATCTGAAAGATAGTTACACAGATAGGAAAATTCTATTTCCAACATTTGTAAAAGTGAAAATATAAGAATTTGTGTGACATTTACATTTTCATCGTTTTTAGAAGGAAAATTCCAGTACTGTGAAACCTAAGTGTCCTTGCCTTACCCCACGTCTGTTGAAAGTCATATTGTGCTCAGTTATTGGTATCATAGTTTTCCCAGAAGAGAAAGAGTAGGTTTTAAGAATCTGATAGGTACCATGTTCTGGGGAGCCACTAGCCATCTCGAGACAGAGAACTCCAAAGAACTTATGTAGTCACTCTCTTAAACTGTGAAGAGGTTAAACCATGGGGAAAGTTTTGTTTCTAGAAAATTAGAGGTTAAACCACCTCTGTTCTTCTGTCTGAATCTCGTTTTAAAATTTCATTTGCAGGAAGTCCTTTCCTGACTTTCCTGGAGCACTGCTCTTAGGAAGGAAGTTATTTGGTGATAAGGATACACATCCTTTGATTTTTTTTTTTTTTTACTTTGGTGCCATGGGCCTGGGAAGAGGAATTGCTTAGATATTTTGGTGCTGAAGAGGCTACGCCCGTAAGATCCCATAAGATGGCATGTTTGGAAGCACCCATGCTTCTTGCCAACTGCATGGGAAAAAAACTTCCATAACTGCTGTATATTTTCTGCCCTGGTTTACCAATGGAGCTAAATTTCAGCTTCAACAGATCTTATGTTTGTGTGTTTGTTTCAGCCATTTTTTGTAACTGTAGCAGGAAATACCACTATATTCCCTGAAGATAATGTGACTTTCTGTCTATGGCTAGAAAGAAATGTTTCTTTTAGGGAAGTACTGAATCCAATATTGTGTAACTTCTAACATCACTGAACGTATATTTTAAAAAATTATTTTACTAATCAGCCAGCTTTGTAGCATCAATGGCTACCATTTCCTGGGACAACTTTACTTCAGATCTGAGGAATACGGGGTAATGCCTGTAAATTCCCATTTCACATAATGGTAATAATTTCAGTCTTAGACACAACATCTAGTTGTACCATTATTGCTTTTGTTTTCTTATTTAAAAAAAACTGAAAATGATAGAATCAGAAACATTAGATCCATCAGACTCTGGAAACATTATACTTTGCTTTCATTATTCTGTTGTATACATACGTAGTTTCTTTGCAATATATATATATATATATGATAGGTTCTATGTAGCCCAGGCTGGCTTTGCACCTGCAATCCTTCTGTCCCAGCCTCTTGAGTGCTGGAATTGCAAGCGTGGGCTATCACATTAGGGTCTGTAAGACTGTGTTTTAGACCATATGTATATTTTGTAACATATTTTTTAAATCATCCTCCTTAAATTCATTTAGCTTGGTATACAGTCATATGCTAAAGGGGAAGGCTTCTCTGGGAACTCCTGAGATCTGTAGAACTCCTAATTCTTCCCCATGTCAGGATGCTATATACAGATTTAACCTGCTGACCAGATGCCAGGTAATCTGTGAATCTGCAGACTATCAATAGACTGTCTTTCGATCTTGGAGGAAGGAGGCTTAAAAAGAAAACACCTCTTCAAGGGCTGGAGAGATGGCTCAATGGTTAAGAGCACTGACTGCTTCTCCAGAGGTCTTGAGTTCAGTTCCCAGCAACCACATGGTGGCTCACAACCATCTAGGGATCCAATTCCCCCTTCTGCTGTGTCTGAAGACAGCAACAGTGTACTCAAATACATAAAATAAACAAGTCTGTAAAACAAAACAAACAAATAAACAGAAAAACTCCTCAAAAGTCCTAGATTCAAGATGTCTATCTCAGTGGAACAGTGCTTGCTTGGGAAGCAAAATGCCTGTGGTTGATCTTCAGTAGGGAGTAGGGTATACAGAAGAGTAAAATCAGAATAAAGGGCAGGAAAAGTGGTGAGTAGTATTACTCTAAGGATAAATGCCACAGGGGCAGCAGAGAGAAGGCTAAGGTAGTACCCAGAGGTGGAGGGCCAGACTCTTCCACTGTGCTCGGCATCAGGAGGTGGACCAAAGTGAGCCGAGGTTGGTTGCGCCCCCTGGTCTCTATCAGCAGCAACTACAAGTTCTTTTTGGAGAAAAGTCTGGCATGTACTGGAAAATGGAAGAATACTTTATATTATCAAAATCACAGGGAACTGTCACCACTACTAAGAATCAGAACACAAAACTGACGGAACTCTTATTATTTCTGGGAAAATTTATACTTAAATTGAGTGATACTGAGACTTTAGGAAGTGACTATCAGAAACAATAGAAAATAACCTTTGCACGGTGGAATGATTTTTTTTGACGATGTCTCTGTGATACTCTGACCTTGGGGTAAAAGAAACAAAGAGAGTGCCACATTCTCTCTGACTTTCTCCCTGGGATTTTTTTAAAAAACAAAACAACAACAAAAACAAAAAATAACACAAAGTTGTGAGAACTAACACAGCAGCGGTGTCCCTGGTTAGGAACTGAAGTGACTGAGTTTAGCTATGTTTGATGAGCAGAGTACCAGAGATGAGGGGCCAGTACTGTGCAAGAGACTCAGAAATTTGCACATGGTTCTCTTGCCTATTTACTGAAATTTAAAGTTTAATAACCTTTGGGCAGGGCTCTGGGAAGCTTTGCACAGTTGACTATTATCTATGTTTTTACGGGGTTTTTAATATCATGGTATATTAAGGGGAGGTAAACTGCCATGTTAAAAAGAAGAATTTGTTCTAAGGATGCAACATTCAATGACTTGTTATCTTCAAGGAATGATATGGTTTGTTTTTCATTTTCATTTTTTTTTTTTTTAAAGCAAGACAGGGTTTCTTTGTGCATCCCTGGCTGTCCTGGAACTGACTTTCTATAGACCAGGATGTCCTTGAACTCAGCCTCTGTCACCTGAGTGTTGGGATTGAAGGTATGCACTGGCATTTTTTATTTAATTTTTCTGTGTGTGTGTCTGCATGTCTGGGTCTGTGTGAGTGTATGCACTTATAACTGGGCAGCAAGTGCCACCTCTCTAGCCATAGAAAACGCTACCTTTCCAGCCCTATAATGTTTTTAATCCATAATGGTGGTTACTGGAGACTAGGTAGGGGTCAAATGAAAAGTAGATTGAGAGAAGCTGAATCTAATCGATCCATGTAGTACGTGTGTGTTGAACTACTACACTAGGCATTATTAATATTTACAATACATTCACGTTAGCAAAAAAGTAAACAGAAGGGGATAGATACACTATAAAACACTAATCAGGTGGGAGCTAATATAACTGAATCAATATGAGACAGGATTCAGAAGAACACCAGTGAGTGATGATAAAAATCAATCTAAGTGTGTATGCAGTAATAAAAGTTTCCAAAATAACAAAATTGAAAGGAAGTAGGGACAAATAGCCAAGATGCTGGAAAATACCAATTCCCTTTTATTAGTAATCCATAAGAAGCCTTTTACAAATCAGTCTAAGTGTGGTGGTGAGAATGAAAAAAATGGCCCCTTATAGACTCCCTTGTGTTTGCAAGTGTGGTCCCCAACTGGTGGAACTGTTTGAGAAGGTTCAGGAGGTTTGGCCCTATTGGATGAGGTCTGTCACAGAGGAGGCAGGGGCAGTCATTGAATTTCAAAGCCCATCACTCTCTTCCTCCTGCTTGTAGTTTCCAGATGTGCCCTCTCAGCTGTTCCTGCCTCCCATGCCTTCCTGTACAATTATGGGCTCTAACCCTTTGGAACTATAAAACCAAGTAAGTGTTTTCTTTTATAAGTTATAAAAGAAACTCTGTCATAGTTTTCTATAACAACAATAGAAAAGTAACTAATATCCATGGCTTAGAAAACATAAGCAATATTATCAACCATGTTACTAAAGGACATTTAGAGTGCAATCTAGCAGGTCGTGGCCGCACCTTCCTTTCCAACACACGTATAGTATTTACCAAGGTAGGGAGTAACTCAAACTATAAAACAAACTAACGAATTGAAGTAATAAGAAGCATATGTGTATGCCCTATAATAATGAAATTAAATTATCAATTGGTAATATTTTTAAAGCCTGACAAAGTCCCAGACTGTAGAAAGTAAACAGCAGGCAGCCCTCAAATAACCCAGAAAATAAACTAAAAACCAATGGCCAAACTAGAGCATAAATAAAAACACAGCAAACCAAAATTGTTGCAATGTCTCTAAGCATTGCAAGATTAATTTGATGATTATTTTTTTAAAGAAAGGTCTAAAACTAAAACTTTGTGCTTCACTGTCAGTGAAAGAACAGCAAATTGAACCAATACCAAAGGAAAGAAAGTTAATAATGAAAGTGAGTGCAGAAATTGAGAAGAGGAGGCAAAATCTGTTTTCTTGGGGCTGGAGAGATGGCTCAGCTGTCAGAGTAACAGTGTGTCACTTACACAGTGCCCAGGATCAGCTCCCAACCCCCACTGGTGCCTCATTGCCACCTATAAGCCCAGCTCTACTGAGACCTGACTCTTCTAGGCTCCAGGGCCACCCTCACTCACATGCTTAACTCCTCCCTACACACACACACACACACACACACACACACACACACACACACACACACACAAACACACACAAACACACTTTTTTAAAATTAAAAGTCTTTATCTGAAAAAAAGATCCCTAAAGTTGATATATCTAATCAGACTGATCAAGGAAATAGAGAAGTATTAATTTAAAAACATCAGGTTCAAAACATGGGCTAATGTAACTAATACTCAAAGCAGGGAAGGAATAGTAATTCTATGCCAATGATTTTGACTGCTTAAATGAAATAAGTCAATTCATTGGAAGATAGAAAATGCCAAAGCTTGCTCTCAAGTTATTTAATAGATGTATCAAATGATTCTCATATTTATATAAAGGGGAAGGTCCTAGGAGCCAGCACAGTGTCAATGAAAAACAAATTTAGAGAGTTCACAATTTCTGGTTTCAAGACTTATTTAAAGCTACCAGACAATTTTAGGGGAAGGAAATCCATATAAATTAATAGCAGAGAAATAAAAAGCTCAGAAAAAGTTATATGCAATTAAATTTTGATTAACATGGCAAAGTAATCCATTGTAAAGAGAATAGCCTTTTCAACAAATTGTGCTGGCTCAACTGGATTTCCATTTATAATTAATGGATATTGATCAGTACCTTAAAGCCTACACAGAAGCTGAGTCAAAATGGATCATGAGCCTAAAACTTCAAATGTCTAGAAGAAAACAGTAGAAAATGGTCATGATTCCATGAGAAGCATTTCTGAGACATGATATCATAAACATGATCAATACATGTAAAAAATGATAAACTGAATGGATTTTATCAAAGACAGAATATCCCTAGGAAAGACACTTTCAGAATAGAAGGCATATTCCAAGACTTCTAGAAAATATTGGTGTGTGTTTGTTGTGTCTCTTTTGTTGTGTTGGAGATTAAACCTGGGGCATCATATGACTAGTTATAGCCCCAGTTTGGGAAAATATTTTTGCTTGTTTTTTTTTTAAAGATTTATTTATTATTATATATAAGTGCACCTTAGCTGACTTCAGATACACCAGAAAAGGGCAACAGATCTCATTACGGGTGGTTGTGAGCCACCATGTGGTTGCTGGGATTTGAACTCAGGACCTTTGGAAGAGCAATCAGTGCTCTTACCCAATGAGCCATCTCTCCAGCCCCTGGGAAAATATTTTTAATCATGTATTTGATAAAGTACTTGTATACAATCTCTGTGCCTAGAGATTTCTCAATATTTAATTTTTTTTTCTTTAAGAAAGAAATATCTGGAAAATAAGAACACAAGTGTACTGGCTGGTTTTGTGTGCCAACTTTACACAGGCTGGAGTTATCACAGAGAAGGGAGTTTCAGTTGGAGAAGTGCCTCCATGAGACCCAGCTGT
>NW_022196914.1:3142480-3149945 GCF_008632895.1 Mastomys coucha | reverse complement strand
AAACCCTTTCCTCCTCAACTTGCTTCTTGGCCATGATGTTTGTGCAGGAATAGAAACCCTGACTAAGAGAAGTAATTACACAATAAGATGAGTTATTTGAAACATGCTCATTAAACCATACTAAGCTAAAACTCCACACTTAATATAATGATTTAAGCAATGGTGAGACTGTGTAGCAACTAGAATTATCTTACTTTGTTGGTTGGATAGGGACATAAAATGATTCCGTGACTTTGGGAACCATTTGGGTAGTTTCTTGTAAATATACATATACATATATATTTGCATATAAATTCAAGCAAACACTGTGCCTAGCTGTTTACCCAAGTGAAACCATAGCTTAACATGGAACAAAAATTCTCAATATGGATACCAATAGCAGCTTTATTTGTAATTGGCAAAGAAACCAACAGAACCTAGAAACAGGCCCTTTATTTGGGGAATAGATAATATTCAATAAAAAACTATTCAGCATCAGAGAGGACTACATTAGCAAATCGTAAGTTAATATGAACAAATTTTAAATACTAAGTAAATCCTAAGTAAAACAATTGATGTCTAGTTATGATTTTATTCAATTGACATTCTGGGAAAGGTAGGACCAGAGTGATGGGGAAACCCCCGGGAAGAGAAACTGACTACAGCATGGCATGGCATCTATTTATTGAGGGATGAAGTGCTTCCAGGTTCTGCTCACCTTGGTGTTTATATGACTGTGCTACATTTACAGAGCTGCATGTTAGAAGAGATGAGTTCCTCTAAATGCAATTTGTATACATTAAAAATTAGAAACAACAGAAGTCATTAATGCAAAGAATGAAAGATAGATGGTGTGAAGCCCAAGAACACTGAGCATATACTGTCGGGGAAAGCACTGAGAGAGTGAAAAACATGCAAAGCTCCGTGAGATGGCTCATGCCTGTAATCCCAGGACTTGTGATGCTAGGCAGGAGGATTGCCTTTAGTTCAAAGACAGGCTGGGTTACAGAGTGAAAAGACAAAAACAAACAAACAGAACATGATATTATAAGAGACGATATGTTGCATTTATTTAGACTTGTGATAGACACAATTTAAGAAGCATCAGAGGGGAAATGTAAGCCAACCAGGATAACTCTAATAAAATACTATACTTAGTACCTTATAGTGAAACTTACATTGAAACTACAGCCCATCAGAGGCAAGGAAATGGTAGAGAAGTTGAAAGAAGAGATAAGGAACCCACAGAATGTACAATTAGAATCATTAAGGTTCCTCAGAAGGAAAAAAAAAGAGGAATATACCTTTAAATTGTTAAATGAAACACCCATCAATCAAAAATTCTTCACCCAAAAAGATCCATCTTTGAGGCCAATGAGATGATTGTTGTAGGACTTGATGTACAAACTGAGAGACCTGAGTTCAATTCCCAGAACCTACCTGTGGGTGGAAGAGAGAGCCAATGCCACAAAGATGTGTTCTAACCCCGAAATGCACACATGGTTCCTGTACCCACACATACATTGTCCACACAAGAAACCTCCCGCACACAAAGAGATAACTAAATGATTATTTAAAAACTCCATCTCTGGGAAAAAATAAACATCTAGATAATCTTAAAAAAAAGAAAGAAAGAGAGAAAGAAAGAAAGAAAGAAAGAAAGAGAAAGAAAGGAATGTTACCACTCTGGTACTTAACAAACAAAGTTTAAAATTCACACTTCTTAAAGATCCTTGGGAGGATAGCACAAGATATAAGCAAGAAAGATCAGCAAATAAACTAATTGTTAAAATGTAGGGAAACAGACACACAGTTTGCATTTAATATTTTTTAATTTTAGAAATTAAAAGAAATATAATTCCAGACAGGAATAGCATCTTAGTTACTTGTCTAGTACTGTGAAGAGACACCCGATGAAGACAACTTTTTTCTGGGTTATGGTTTCAGAGGGTCAAAGTCCATGGTCATAGTATCAGGAAGCATGGCAGCTGCCATGGGTCAGAGCTGAGAGATTACATGTTATGGCAACATCCATGGGACTGGTGAGATGACTCAACAGTTAAGAGCACTGACTACTCTTCTTGAAGGTCCTGAGTTCAAATCCCAGCAACCACATGGTGGCTCACAACCATCTGTACAGCGACAGTGTATACTCATATACATAAAATAAATAAATAAATCTTAAAAAAAAAAGACAACAACCATGAGACAGAGAGAGCTAATTGCGAACTTCTGAAACCTCCAAGTACATTGAATGACACACCTCTTTCAACAAGCCACACCTCTAAATCCTTGCTCAACAGTCCCACCAATTGCAGACCAAACATATACATATATGAGCCTATGGGAGGCGGGGCATTTCCACTCAAACCTCCACATTGTGTCTTATCTAGGAATCAGTAGTCTTAGTTAAGATCTTCTGAAGCAGCCGGGCATTGGTGGCACATGCCCTTAATCCCAGCACTTGGGAGGCAGAGGCAGCTAGATTTCTGAGTTCAAGGACAGCCTGGTCTACAGGGTAAGTTCCAGGACAGCCAGGGCTATACAGAGAAACCCTGTCTTGAAAAAGATCTTCTGAAGCTCTTCCGTTGTTTTGAGGGAAGGGTTAGCTATCCGATCAACCTCAGATTTCCTGAAATGTGGAGAGAATAAAATCATAAAGCTAAGCATCAATAGAGAAGCAATAGTGTTTAAATTTGCCTATGAGTAAGGGGAGGGTAGGAAGAATTCCACCAATGAAAAAATAAACCAATTACCAGAAAAATATAAGAAGAGACTTGAAGAGCAGGGGAAGAAAACTCACGAACAGAAAGCTCCACATGAAACAGGAGTCCCATCAGGAATATGTTACACATATTCTGCTATCTTCCCCTCCCTTCTTCCCACTTAAGATCTCATCTTCCCCACTCCTGATCCTCTTTCTTGTGTCATTACCTACTATTGTTTTGATTTTTATTTTGAGATAAGATCTCATAGCCCAAGCTGGTGTGCATGTATCCTTGTTTGTAACCTCCTTACATAGCTAAGGATGGCTTTGAACTACTGAGGCTTCTTGTCTCCATCTCCAAGTCCCAGTGCTAAGATTACAGGCCCTCACTGCCATATCTGGCTTTGGTGTATTGTTTCCAGTGAAGCAATGATCAGGCTTTCATGTAAATCTCCTGATGTCCAAAGATTCATATTAATGACTTATACTTAAAGATCTCAGACATGGTCCTCAAATTATATCAGCTTAATAAAATCTGCAGTAGCTTCTCATCTCAGACACAAATTACCTTCAATTTCAGTCTTTTAATAATAGATATTTCCCTTTTAGCTGAGTTTATATTAGGAATAACAGATGCTGTATTTACTAGCCTTTCCTGCATGTGGGTGTGGTCAACTGACTAGATTTTGATCACTGGGAAGGGTAGTTTAAGCATTACGCCTGAAACTCCCAGGAAATGTCCCTAAAATGAGAGTGAATGCTCACTTCCAGCCTTCTTCCTTTTGGACAGAGTCTGTTCCATAAAGTACATTTGGAGTTAGACTTATGTGTCATGCCCCCAGCAGTGATTTATAAAGACCTATGTGCAAAGGAGGTCACTAGGGAAGCTTGTTAGAGACTCAAGTGTCCAAGATTTTTATTAAGGGCTGTTTCTATTTGTACCTAGTTTGTACCAAACTTCAAAACTTCCAGAGTGTAATAAATGCTCATAAGTCATATTGTCTGTACAATGAATTTGGGAACAGTAAGTGATGCTTATCTGTTCTGGAAAAGGTTCTAGAACTCTCTCTAAATCAAAGTCCCAACACCAGCCCCAAACCAGCTTTCCCAACAGTCCTTCATGCTCTCAGGCCTTGTTTGTATATGTTTGTATACACTCTTTTCTATACATAGCCTTAACTGGTGCTTTATAGCCAAATTTAAAGCTGACATGGTGCTAAAAAAAAAAAAAAAAAAAAAAAAAAAAAAAAAAAAAAAAAAAAAAAAAAAAAAAGCGATTGGATGTTGTAGTAGTTAATCTTCTCACTGCTGTGATGAAAATATCCCAACCAAAGCAACTTAGGAAGGAAGGACTTATGTTCTCACATTCTGCAGTTGTAGACCCGCATTCTGGGAAGGTCATGGTAGCAGGAGCTGAGTCGGCTGGTGACATTTCATCTGTCCCTAAGGAACACAACCATCATTGCTTCTGAGCTCAGTTGCCCCTCTCCGTTATGCTCCATCCAGGACCCAGTTCATGAAACTGCCCACACTTACCATGTGTTTTCTTACTTAAATGAATCCAATCTAGAAACTTCTTCTCAGGCACACCACAGGGTAATAGACATAATCTCTCACAGAAGCACTGTTTCACATTGATTCTAGAACTCATCAGGTGGACAATTAAGATCACAGTTGCTTAGACATCTAACATGTCCACCAGTCTTTACTTTTCAGTATATACCCATGAAGTTTCAACCATTGGTCAGATGCCACCATTTCTTCTGAAGGTTATAACGTGTATATTGTATTCAGGAGGAGACATACGTTCTTGTACTTTTTGTCTGCCTACAAAGCTGTAAGACAGAATTTAGAGTTATTGGGAGAAAGGTTGAGGCAACAAAATCTGTAGCTGTTCTTCCTATCTCATTGTAGTGTGACTAAAACCAACCCTTTGCAAGGCAGAGTGATGCGTTAGTAACCCACACATCATGAATTTAGGGCACTGTTGTGATTTGAATGAAGATGGTCCCCATAGGCTCATAGGAAGTAGCACAACTAGGAGGTGTAGCCTTGCTGGAGAAAGTGTGTCACTTGGAATAGGCTTTGAGGTTTCAAAAGCTCAACCTAGGCCCAGTGGCTCACTCATTCTCTCTGCTACCTACAGTTCTAGCTGTAGATCTCTTAGACCCTCACCAGCACCATGTCTGCCTGCACTTTACCATGATTCCCACCATGATAATAATAGGCTTAACCACTGAACTTTAAGTCACTACCAATATGTTTTATTTTATAAGAGTTCCTATGGTCATAGTGTTTCTTTGCAGCAATAGGAACCCAAACTAAGACATACTGCCAGCCCAAATAAGAGGGTGAGGCTTAGACAAAGTCTGTCTCAACCTTGATCTAGTAATATTATAAGCATGTGATATAACTCTTCCAACCTGGATGCTTTTACTAGGTGAAGGTTTCTATTTAGTTCTCATCTATTTTTCTTTTTACATTCATCTATATATTTTCTGTGTGTACATTTACACACACAATCACAAGTGCGCTCACATATGCTACCATGCATGTGGGGGTCAGAGAATAACTACTGGGAATCTCTTCTCTTCTTCCACCATTTGGGTCCTGGGGACTGAATTCAGGTTGTCAGGTTTGGTGACAAGCGCCTTTATCTGCTGGACCAGCTTCTTCTGTTTTATCTTGTTTGTGGTTGTGTTGTTGCTTCTTGTTATCTTCAAGGGAAGAATCGAGCAGAGATACAGACACTTGAAGCAGAAGTTTATTTAACAAAGCACTGTACGTACACTCTACTCTGGAGGGAGATGGAAGAAGATTCACACAGATGTGAGGTGGGGAGAAGGAACTACCAGCCCACTGTGTATTGTGGTATAGATTTTAAATATGTTGTTATGAATAGTTATGAGCTCAGTAGAATATTCATGAGGTGAGATGATCCTTTTCTCTTCCCATATAACAGTACAGCGGAGCTCTTTTAGGGTATTAATTTCCATGATCCTCTTGAAAAGAGTGTGGGGCTGGAGGAGAGACTCAACCATGGGTATATATTAAAATGGCAGCCAATGTTTTTTGAGAATAAGAGCCTAAAAGTTGCTTTGAGGAGTTAAGCTACAAAAGCACATCCTGATGATCAGGGGCCATGGGGGATAGAGGAGGGAGGATACAGTTTCTGTAGTTATTTAATCCCTTCATCCTTGCCTACCGACCTCACCTAAGACTACTGGAATAAGCTCTAAAATACATTTTTATTTAAATAAGGACTATTTAAAATGTTTCAGATGTGTTTCATCTTGGAGTAAAGGAATACCAGGTCTTTGATGAAGGGAAAGCTCACAGCCAGCAATGTGCTATGTCCTTGTGTTAGAGCCCTGCCTTTTTTTTTTTAATGTCTTTTATAGGTAATTGGCTTTTTTTTTTTCCTTTAAGAATTTTACTTCTGGTGGGGTTTGATTTGTTCAAAAATTGTCCTTTATTTTATTTCCTTGTAAAATGGAAGTCAGTTTAGAAAATATTATTGAAGAAACATCACTATATTTTAAAAGGTCATTCCATGAAAACAGATCTAGAAGTATTGGGACAATGAGTATTGTAAAGGTCAGCCTTGGGTCTTAATCTAAAATGTGATAATTATTAGTTTTGCATTAGTAGATAGACCATGAAGGATGCTCATGAGGTTGTCAGAATTGCATGTGAAACACCTGTGAGATGAGCTGTCAGAAGAGAAGGAGCCAGTCAGGATTTGAGGTTGTGTTCTTTGGTGAGAAGGTTACCTAAACAACTCTCCACTGTAAATAACAAAAAAACAAAACAAACCTAGTCATTCAGGATAGGAGAGCATCGTAGCTACATTTCTACTGCTGTGAAGACTCACCATGACCAAGGCAACTTATAAAGAGGAAAACAGTTATTTGAGGCTTCCAGTTCGGGGGGGGGGGCGTGTAGTAGAGTCCAGGACAATCATGGCAGATAGCATGGCATCGGGTGTGTCCCTGGAACAGTAGTTGAGAGCTTCTGACCCATAGCATGAATTAGAGAGAATCAGAGAGAGAGAGACAGAGAGAGACAGAGAGACAAAGAGACAAAGAGAAGAGAGGAGAGAGAAAAGAGGGAGAAGGAGGAGGAGGAGGAGGAAGAAGAGGAGGAGGAGAAAAGAGACAGAGAATTAATTGGGACCAGTGTGGGCTTTGAAACCACCAAGTTCAACTTCAATGATATACTTCCTCTAATAAGATCATATATCTCCTTAATCCTTCCCAAATAGTTCCACCAACTGGGGATCAAGCATTCAAGCACATGAGCCTATAAAAGCTATTGTCATTAAAACCACCAGGGTTCACAAGTGTTGCTTTAAAGGCATAGCTGATCTCACGGAAAAAGGCAGTTGAAATCCCCTTAATAAAGCAAAGTATCCTACACTCAACTCTCTGGAGGGAGATCAGAGAAGGTTCACTCAGATGTGGGGAGAGAGGGAGTTTGCAGCCCAGTCTATATTGTGGTATACATTTTAATATGTCTCATGAATATTTATGAGACAGTCAGAATATTCATGAGGCAAGAAGACCATTTCTCTTCGAACTTCATACTACTGCAGAGCTCTTTTAAACTTTTTAAAAAGGAGATCAAAGGGAAATAAATGTGGAAAGTAGAATGGCTAGTTGCAGCTCACTTGTTTCACTTGATTTCTCAAGGTCATTGGACAATATTGATGGCCCAGATACTTCTATGAGGTACAGGGGTTTGCTCTTGTTTATTTGTTTGTTTGCCTCTCTCTCTCTC